>NW_016690432.1:941910-951271 GCF_001604755.1 Lepidothrix coronata
AAATGAACTAAATTAACCTTGTTACTTGTCAAGTTCACAACACAAGCCTGGGTCCTTGATCCACTGCATTGACTAGGAAAATGTCCCCACGCTAAGAAATTATGTTATTTTGGTGTTACCTCCTAAGCTGCCATCCTAACTGCACAAAAGGACTGTAGAAAATACAACTGGTTGGTCTAACTGCTGGATGGGTATTGAGATAAACTGATGCTCCAAGACAAGTTTGAAAACCGAAAATAAATCTTAAGGAATCACTGTTCTTAAGAGGGACCCAATTCCCAAGCTGCACATGCAATAACCAGCTGGTTTTCCATGTTCAAATCCTAGTTTGTACTCAAGCTGACAATACAAGACGCTGAACATAAGCTGCACTTCACTCACCAGTAGCCATTTAACCGGTCCACATCCAAGAATTTCCAGTTGTCTCCCTTTGCCATTGTCTCATTTAACTGATAGGCAAGCTTGATATCCTTAAGATCACAGCACTGCAACAAACCAGTTGGATTTTAAAGATAAAAATATACCACGCCATACATCCCTCTGAGACTCACTTTCACAAAGGTACACACATTCATCACAGGCATGCAAGTTACCAATTTGGAAGGGATCAGGCCGAGAACTGCAGAATTGTGGGGGAAAGTTACAAGAAATGATGAAAACAGATGAAAATGGGAGATACTGAGAGCTCAGCCTTGTATGACGGGGTGGAAAAACTCACAGGCAATTCTTAAACAGCTGGAGAGCTCTAAGGAATTCTGATGGCAGGGAAGAGGCACTTACCACTTGCATGGCAGTGGAAAAAAAGTTGGCTGAAAAGGAGAAAACAGTCTGTTAGCTTCAAACTTCCAAGGAGACATAGAGCAACTCATTAACCCATCCCCCCCAGAAGACAGACATGTTCAATTAGAAAGCTCAATTTGTCTCAGTTTGGCATTGTAGCAGGTTTTCACTTTCTAGGCAGAAACGTTGGTGGGGCAGGAGTTGGGTGGCTTTTATATCCTTCTGGCAACAGCTTAGAGCAGAGAAAGAAACAGTGTAACACACATAGCAGAAAGAAGCAAACAAAGGTGTACAACATTCTGCCTATTTCCATGATTCTTTCCTAAAATCAAAAAAAAAAAAAAAGCTGGTAGAATTACCTAATACCCCTTCTACAGACCCATGCTTCGGTTTTCCATGAAGTTTTATTTCCTGACATTTTCTGAAAAGGATTAGGAAGAACTAGAATAGGAAAACTCACACCACACTACAACAAAAACCTGCCATTCACCAGATGTGTATCAGGAAGCTGCTACCTGATGTTCCTCCTTAAACTAATCTTGTAGATAGCCTTGGGTTTTTTTTAATTCTATGGAGCCCAAATGCTCATTCACATGGCTTACACTCCTACTTCCCCACAGAAGCTAGTGCACCAATGCACAGCACGATTTCTGGCACTGGAATTTGTCCTTCTTTGTCTCCAAAGGGTATCAGAAGGGACTGAGAAGCAAGATGCATGCGTTTTTCCTAGCTGAGTAAAGCTACCTGAAATTCATAGGTATCTTTTCACCCAAGCTTACCCAGTGTAGATTGTCAGATATATGGAAGACCTTACCATCATCAGGGTCCTGGGGAGTGAAACTTCTCTTTTCAACCTCATCTAACACCTCAGAGATGATGCCTGATTGGGGAAGATCAACTGTGGGACAAAGAGACAAAGCAACACATCTCAGTTGTGCCAATCACTTCCTTAGTGAAGAGCATCAGCCTGCAAATACAACATGGAAATGGAAACAAGTAACATGATTTAAAACAAGTGTCATGATTCCCTTGGTGCTCCACACCAGCTGCAGCTTTGTGTGCTCTGAGATTTGCCCTACTATTGCCAGATTTTCAGAGCTGAATAGGGCAGATTTAGAAAGAGAAAAGTGCTTTCTAGCAAGGAATCAAATAGGCTGGAAGTTTGTCTCTTAGAAGGCTGCACTGGGAAAAGCAAAGCATTTAATGAAGAAACAAAAAAATTTAAAAGGGGAAAAAACAAAAACAAAAAATCTCACAACCAGAGAGACTCCAGAGCAGTTCCTTCACGTTTCTTAAAACACAAGGACTGCAGTTACACTACTGTGCCTCTTCTCTTCCCATAGCCAAAATTCTGTGGGCATGGAGTCTTGAACAGTTGGGTTCCTGCTTTTCTAACACAGCGATTTTTCACTACAGCTCCAGTGCACAGAACTGTTGCAGAAAGAGAATCCCGGTGCAATTTCATCCCTGTGTGTGGCACAGTCCATGAAATCACACACACTGGGGTCAGATCCAGCCCCCACCAAGACTGGGTAGCATTTGCTCCCTGTATGAGCTCATCATCCTCTGTAGCTTTTTTTTTCCATCCAAGCAGAATCAGGCTGCACAGGTAACACTAAGACCACACATGTAAGAGCTTGTCTTTTAATCCATAAATCAATCACCCATGACATTTGGAAAGCATTTAAAGCAGATGCTGAGCAAGACACATCCATGGACAAGCCGATATCGCACGTACCGCCTCTGTAAAATATCGAGAGGAGATGATCGTACGTCGCAAGGCTGGGCTCTGAAAAGCAAAAACACTGAAGTTACTTCATCATTCCTGGTTGAGCTTTGTGCCTGACTCTAATTCAGTCTCTTCCCTCACAGTCAGGCGTGCATAAATTTACTCAAGTATCTCTCCCCGTCCACCCTAATGCTGGAGCAGACCTCATGTACACCCATGAGGAGAGATGGTATCTAAGTGGATCACCAGCTAGAACATCCCATTTCTATGGGGAGAGCAGCCAGGATTCCCTGCTCTAAATTAAAACAGAAAGTACTTCTTTAGCTAGTTTCCCTTCTGCTCATGAATGTGTCTTTAGCCTACCAAGAAGCACATTACTGGGGCCCAGTACACTCCACAGGACATCAAATCAGTTGAGCAGATACTTCCTCGGTTTTTGCAGCATTTATTTGAAACAAAAAAGCATTATCTAGATCAAAAGCTTTTTTTCTGTAGAGATGCAGATATATAGACCTGAACTAGCTTGGGTGGCTTGTGAAGTACATCTTCCCTCCAACCAGGAATCCCTGTGTTGTGTGCTACTTAACTATTCTATCCTGCAGTTGGCACTGGAATATAATAACCATTGAATATAATAAATATTCTGGTACTCTTACCTATATCAAGTGCTTCCATTTCCTTCAATACCATTAAACACATATTTCTGCCCACACCACCACATCTTCTCAGAGTCTTCAGTAAAGCATTAAAAGTTAGCAGATTTGGTTGCACTTCCTGTTGGGCCATGTGAGTCAGGAATTCCTTAAAAAAAAATACCCAAATCCTTAGTGCTTCACATGTTACAGGCTGCAGTTCAGCTTTCAGACAGGTTATACATATTTCCTCAACCTAGTCCTTCTCATCCCCTTCAGGTGACCAACTTTGCTTTAACTGATCATTTATTGAGGGAGTACTGTCTGATTTTTAGTTACTTTGACCAAAACCCAAGGCTACAACATTACAGAGGATCAGATCTTGGAGAATTGTGTCTAGAACATCAAGAAAATTTTTATAGTTACATACTACTTCTCCTTACTGATCTTATGTCATTAAAACTGGAGCCCCATATGTTATCCCTCAAAATTCCATTTCCATCACAACACCATGAATTACAATCCAAAGAGCTTTCATCTGAAATTGTTGATTTTATCTCCCAGTATAATTTCCTCAGTTACTTTCTGTCCAAGCAGTTCTTGGATCAGGTATGTTCTCACAAGGCAAACCACTCTGCAAGGGCAAGGCTGGATTTTGTACATTTGCCACTCCTCCATAGTTGGCTTTTATATTTAAACTAGAGAACTTCCTTTGCAGAAGAAATTAGTAGTTTGGGACAAAGCTCTTGCTTTTCTAGCAACTGCAAAATTTTAATGGTAAAGCAGACCCAGATCCTACACTCTTGCCCCTTCCCCACCTCTTTGCTCTACCCTCCTTACCTTGGCTAATTCCCATCTTTCTATGAACCTCTCCTTTAGATATGGGACTGCCTTGATCAGTGCGTTGAAGGTGTGCACATCAGCTGGAAAAATGTAAGATAATCCACTTTAACTGACAATTTATTAAGTCTACAAGAAAACAGCTTGTTCCAACATGGCTCAGCTTTTGGCAAAGTCTCGTGCAGACCTGTTTGCAGTGAGCCGGCCACACGCCAGCTGCACTGAAACCACCAGTCTGCACTCAGCTCCCATGATCCAGCTGAGGTCCGTACCCCTGCGCCAATCATCACTGCCATGGGACAAACACTCATGGACCCAACACGGGGTTCTGGTACTTAGGAGATCACAAAGAACCAGGAGACACTCACCCTTGTGCCTTTCATTCAGCATGTCTATGTACATGTCATAAGCTTTAGAAGCAGCCCCATGCTGAAAAAGACGATAAAAATAAAGAACCTCTATGACTGAGATTTCACAAGCTGAAAAAAATCCCTCAGCACTGAAGAATAACTTTACCTTCACCATCCCACGGATCATTGTGCAATAGGAGTGTGCATTCCTCTCTGGCATTATCTTAAATATCCTCTCAGCATGGTTGTTCTCCCTAGAATCAAGGAATAAGCCGAATGTTGAAGAACGAAATAAAGGATAACTTTATGAAAAGGATTCAACATGCAGAGCAAAACAAGGGGCTGTACCCCCAGTGGCTGACAGTCAAATACCAAATTACTTGTGATACTTTGAGCTGTTCTACAATCATCAGATTTCCATCAACACTTTAACACAGATGTATTTAACAAGTAACACCTGTGAGCATGGCCTGCTGAAGACCTGAATTCTGTTTTAGTAACAACGATGCATGTGCACAACCCACTGAATACGGGAATATTGGCAACATTTTCTATACCTCCATCTAGGGCCAGATGACTGTGAACCTCTTTGGAATTGTCTCTTTGGAGCCTTCTGCTCTGATGCATTCACCTGGAGAGATTTTTGCAGAAATAAGTTTCTCAGAGCTCAAAACTGTGATTAAACATCAAATGACTAGATTTGGCAACAACACAGAAGTTCACCAGCAATTTATATTACCAAAGGTGTTTTTTAATAGGTTACATAAAAATAACTTCTATTATATTTTCTATTAGAATGTTCAGGAAACAGTAACTAGATTAAGAACATTTATGTTATTAAACGTACTAACATGATAAATTACATGTATTTGTGGAGTTGGTGGGAATCATTAGACTATAGCAAATACTCTGTAGAACCCTTTCTTCCCAGGGACAGCACATCTACTACTGTCCCCTGGAACCTAATACTCTGATGTCACACAAGGAGCCCTCAGCTTCATTAAAATCCAGTCAACATGGTTCAGACTGGAAGAAAATTACCTAGGTGATCTACACTAGAGTTACTAGATGTCTTCTTTGCAGGCAACTGTAAAAACAAGGCTGTCAGGGAGAAACTGTTATTTAAACACAGCTCCGCAGAACTAAGCCAAGACAGGGTTTCATCTACTTAGTTCAGCTTTACATCAACCACTGTTGTTACTAGGTCAGACACTGGCTTTTTAGAACACTTATCTTCTGGGAATGCTGACTGCATGTGACCCCCCTCAAACCATCTATCAGGCAAGTTGTCAAAGTACAAAAAACTTGACATCATCTTGATACGCTCCCACTGCATATGAAACAAAATATTAGAGATCAACAGGTTTTTCATACCTCTGGTTCTTCCAAATCCTCTTTTGCTTCTTCCTCCTTTTCAGAAGTAGATTCTGCATCTCCATAGAAGGATAACAAATCTAAAAGGCTGTTTGTGGTCTCCAGAGATACAGGGGTACCTTTAGAAAACGAGGATTTACGACAGTCACAGAGAAAGTAAAAAGCACATTCTGCAGCCATATCAGAAAAATGTGGGCACCCAGTTACACCACTTTGCTGTCTTTCAACACAAGGACATTCTCTAGCAAGTCCCTAAACACTGGGTGTGACAACAGCACTGTCACGAACCCACTCATCACAGGAGACAATTTTAACACTGACTTAAGAGTATTTGTTTTTCTGCTGAGGCCACTGAAAGGGTAGAGTTTTCCTGATCAGGTGGGAGAGGGAAGTGGCAGCTGGTAGCCAGAACTGTGAGGCAGCATAAGACCAAAACAACGTCTGAAATTTCTAGTGCTTTACAGAACTTCTCCTGGGATACACTCTGCTGTGAAGATCATTTTATGCCTTTCACTTTCTATGAAACAGATTTAAAACCAACATAGGAAAAGGATTTCATCTGCTTCCTGTTCAAGAAATCAGTTGTTCTCCCTATCACCAAAGTGACACACAAGAGAAGCAGTGGCTAAGATTGGATTATTCTCCAATAACTCTAGAGAACCATTTTGCCAGACCAGAGTCGGTTGTGAAAGGCAGAAACACAGTCACAAAACTGTCCCCACAGCCTGTGACAGCTACTAAAATATTTTTGGCACAATTTAAGCAGAGCTCTACTGCAGAATCCAGCAGGTGACCACATACCTGCTTGTACAAGCTGATCAAACATGTCCACAGACTCTTTCACCCTTCTGAGGCGGATACGCTCCTTCAGAGCTTCCTCACTCACTCCTTCAATTTGAGGTGTAAGAGTCTCAGGCATCAAGCACTGAAAGCAAAGAGTGAAAGTTAGTCATGAGCTCAAACCTTGCCTGAACTATCACTTAAACACTAACCAAATATCCTTAGTCTTCACCCAATACACCGTTTGCACCCTAACAACAGCAGTCCTTTTGCTGATGAAGGACCACACACATCCTCATCCCTCACTTTTGTGCCACCTAAACAACTTTGCTCTTCCTACTTTTGTCTCAAGAACCTGATATGATATTGAACTCCCAAGGAAAAATGTTCGCTTCATAATAGAAACACGGTGCTGCTTTCATAGCAGTCTGCAAACCAGTTTTCAAAATCATCCTTTTATGTTAGCTTTGGACCAGTCTGACACCTGAATTCACTGCCAAAGCACAAATACAATGAAAATTAAAAGCAAAAAGCTTACTGGTACATTGGGCTCTGCAAAAGTCTTGTCAAAATACTGAGGGAAGTTCTGAATGATGTATTTTGCAGCATTTCTCCCGGACTCCTTTGACAACGAATACAGACGCTGCAGTGAAATTAGAGAGAATGACATGAATAAACACAAATTACAAGGCCAAGAGTGAGGAGAAACATTTTCTGTAACTCTGAACATTCTGATGGGATCACATTAAACTCATGCTTTGTTTTCAACTTATTGAAATCACAGGCACGAGACAGCATTCAAGGTAAACATTCTGGTATTTATGTGAGTATGTCTGTTCCTTAAATGTCACTGTACTTCTTTGTTGCTTAGTCAAGAGACACAGTTCTATATCACACATCTCAAATCCTGTACTACTACCTCAAGCTCAAAAGCATCTCTCATTTTAGAGAGAAAATTCTGAAGAAAAAATCTGACACTTCCATTTTCTTTTGTAATCAAACCCAGGCTCCAATTAGATAAGAGTCTTCATAGCCTAGACAAAGGTGGGGGGGAAAGTTATCAACGATCTGAAAGGAAATACTTACAGAATTTGCTGCATTTCTTGGCATAAGGAAAGGGTCATCTTGGAATATATAATGAGCAGCAGTGGGGTCCTGTAGGAAGAAGAACCCAGCACTGAAAGACTTCCAGTTATGTTCACAGGCCTCATGGAATTTAAGGCACAATAAATACTTCCACCATAACCACCACCTGATGCACATCTTACAGAAGTTCCCCGTATTCAAAAAGGCCTAATCTGTTTGGAAATAGTTTTAAAGTATTTCCATTTTACACACACATGCAGGCTAACATGGTGACAACAAAACTATAACATGGCAAGCATCAAGTGCTCTGCAAATCAAGTAGGACCCCAACTGTAACAGCCTTGGGAAGCTGAGAAGACCTGCAGGTTTTGATTCAATTCCCAGAAGTCAAGATAGACAAGATTAAAGAATGGCATCACAGCATTTCCAGCTGTTGCCCAGCAAGAGCAGACACTCACTGCACTTTGCAAGGCTTGCTTTCTGGACTGAGATTGGGAAGAGACATTCTGGATTGGGAGGCTGAACTAGTAAAGGAACTTGCTCCTGATGTTAACAAAAGTCTTACTAAAGTACTGCAGCTTTCACTGGTAACTGCAGCTCTCAGCATGAGAATGAGGCTTTAAGGACACAGGAAAACATGTGGAGCAAAACTGAAAATCCCATAAAAACCGGATGTAAAAGTCCCTTCTATGATTTATGGCCAGAGTAGAAATTAAGAGCCTCCTCGGCACGAGGCTATTGCATGAGATGGACAACCTGAACCTATTTCCATGACCAACAGTACTACTCACCCTGTTCACAGTGGAAGCCAAGGTCTGGAGCACTGCCAGCTTATCCCTAAACACAGAGGAGCTTTGGTTAATACTCAGCTGCAGACTTTGAATGCTATGGGTTACACTGTACAGAGAACGAGCACAGGATTGTCCTGACCCATAACAATTTTCAGTTATAGGAAATAATGCTTTTGCTGCCCTTAGAAAATAACACTTTTTGCAAAGGGAGGAAAAATTCAACTGCAAAAATGGTCTCAGTTCTGGAACCACCCCAGGAAAAAGAAAAGATTTCGAGGAAAACCAGAAGAGCACCTGTGTTTCCTGCTACGACTCCTGCCCTTGTAATACATTATCAAAAAAAAAATAGGGAAGAGACACACAAAGAATTCCCCAGAATGCTCCTCTCAAGAGCCCTCTCCAAGATACGTCCTTGCAAGAAAAATAAAACAACACAAAACTGTAGATCCTTAAGACTTTAGTTCTTTTAAGCAAACAAGGAAAGGCCAATGGAAGTGTTTAGGTGAGGAAGGGAGCACACACAGTCTGCAGAGAGTAAGAGTCAAGAATATTCCTAGAGTTCCCAGTCAGTCAGCAGGAAAACCACTGGTGGGACTTTGCATCGAGGAACACAGGAATCTGAATTTTCTGTTTTTTTAAATTTACACTTAGCTGTCTAACAACTGTTTGCTTCCAAGTCAAGAGATATTCCAAAAGTAAAGACTCACCATGTTTTCCTTCGAGGGAGCACAATTTCTTCTTGAGTTACTACGAGAAACAATATTAAAATGCTCATTAGAAACAAAGAGATGCCCAAGGGAAATCCTGACCTCATTTGCTGTGGGTGTCAATCTCTTCTCCCAAGTAACAAGTGATAGGACAAGAGGAAATGGCCTCAAGTTGGACATGGGGAAGTTTGTGTTGGATATTAGAAAAAATTTCTTCACTGAAAGGCTTGCCAGGCACCGGAACAGGCTGCCCAGGGCAGTAGTGGAGTCACCACTCCCAGAGGGATTTCAA
>NW_016690432.1:951420-995787 GCF_001604755.1 Lepidothrix coronata
AGATGTGGCACCTGAGGACATGGTTTAGTGGTGGCCTCAGGAGTGCTGGGTTAAACATTGGGCTCAATGATCTTTTAGGTCTTTTCCAACCTAAATAATTCTATGAGAATCAATGTTTTGAGCTGACCCAGCTGGAAACCTCAGTCTAATGTAGGCCACAATTTATTGCAATGGTAGTAGCAAAGGCTGGCAGGCAGCTTAAGGGTCTTGTGTTCATGCTCTTGGAGCAGAGAGCTGCCTGGTGATGAGGTGAGGAACCAAATTACTCAAATCACGGTGAAGACAGGGAGAAAGGAGATCCAAGCAGAGGAAGGAGGGCATTCCCGTCCTCTTTATTTCCTGACACACGGTGTTGTTTAGGAGATTAAAAAAAAAACATATGCAAGGAACTAGCAATGAAGACATCTCACCTTCTGAATTGTCTACAGCCTTCTCAAGAGCTGTGCTGCTCGAAGAGCACCTACAAAATAATCAGAGTTTTGAATTTATGGCAATCACAATAATAAGACAAAAGCAGATTAATCAAATTCTGTACAACGAGTGCACCTTAGAAAGAAAATCCTGAACATCAATCAGGAAAGACACTTAGTGTTTCAGAGGCAGGATCTAACTGAAAGCAGATTCAAAGTATTTTTTAAAAAATACTTTAGACCTGGGTACTACTTACATGAGCAGAAGGCCCTGAGTTGTGATGCAGAGTAATCAGCCCTGTTCAGCTCTACAGAGCTGCGTAGCCACACAAACCCCAACTGCATGAGGCACATTAATATAAACTCAGTTCTGTCTATCACAAAGCACTGCTCTGAGTCTTTCTTACTCACATTCAACTGCTTTGAACGTAAACTAAGGCTTTTATTAAAATACTTTTACTCTTTTTCCTCATGAAGCAACCCAACACCAAAGCCTTGGTGCAACTCTGGCACTCAGTGCCTGCACTCCGACCTTGGCCCAGAGAGGTGCTGTTAAAGTGCATTCACAGTTCTGTGCTGCACAGTGGCATAATTCCAGCTGCTCCTGGAAGTCCCATAAACTGACTAAGTGTGATTTTGCCACCCCAGACGTGAATTATATTTCGCCTACAGAGCACCCAGTGGAGGGAGGCCTTTTCATTTAAGGCACACCTGAACAAAACCTCCTGACTTCACAGAATCATAGGATGTTAAGGGTTGGAATGGATCTTAAAGCTCATCCAGTTCCAACCCCTATGCCATGGGCAGGGACACCTTCCACAGACCAGGCTGCTTTCTGCCTTGGACACTTTCAGGGATGGGGCATCCACAGCTTCTCTGTGGAACCTGTTCCAGTGCCTCACTGCTCTCACAGCAAAGAATTTCTTCCCAATATCTAATCTCAGTTTCCCCTCTTTCAATTTATACCCATTACTCCTTGTCCTATCACTACAGTCCCCAACAAAGAGTGTCCTCTACAGCTTCTCCACGTACTGGAAGGTTGCTACGAGGTCTCCAGTCAACATTCTTTTCTCCAGGCTGAACAGTCCAAATTTCCTCAGCCTGTCTCTGTAGGGGACGTGTTCACCTGCTTTTTCGCAAGACTCAGTTCTAAGAAACGCTTAACAGCTAAAACTCTCTGCCAGACCGGCTCTGAGCCGTCTAAAGGTAGGGAAGAGTCCCAGGAAAGGCGACTGAAGGCAGGGAAGAGCCCCAGGGAAGGCGACTGAAGGCAGGGAAGAGCCCCAGGGAAGGCGACTGAAGGCAGGGAAGAGCCCCAGGGAAGTCGCTCCCCTCACGCCACCCTAGCCATGCCGGCCCCAGGCGCCACCGCGCATGCGGACTGCGAACGCCGCCACTGCGCCTGCGCAGCCTTTCCCGCTTCACTCCCCACACCCCGTCATCCCCCGCCTCTCGATTCCTCCCCGATGCCGCCGCCGCCGCCGCCCGGCCTTTCCCTCCCGGCGGACCCTCACCGGTAGCTCTCCCGCCCGCCCGGGAGGCGGCCCCGCCGGCTCAGCCACAGGGCCCGCTGCCAGCAGCCGGCTCCGATCCGCCGCGCCGCCATGCTGCCCCCCGCGCGCTGCACTCTGGGAGCGGGGCGGCACCACTCCCGCGCCGGGGGGATGTGGGCGGTACCGCCACGGCACGGCAGTGGTGCCGCCCGGCCCCGCCTCCCCCGCGGCTCGGAGCGCGTGGTGCTGCCAGTGGCGCGGCACCCCCGGCGGGAGAGCGGGACGAGGTGTCGGCCGGGGAACGAGTCGCTGGTTCGCCATGAAGCCGCCCAAAGTGGTGCCGTGGCGGCGGCTGGTTGGGGTGTCCTTCGGGATGTACACGGCCGAGGAGATCAGGTGAGGCGCCATGTGTGTGCGTTCCCCGGCGTGCGGATGTGCTGAGGACTACAAGTCCCAGCGTGCCCCGCGGCGGCCGCCGGTGGGCCGCGGCGGGCTTTGGCGCGGGGCGTGCTGGGACATGTGGTCCGGCTGAGCCGTGGCCCGCACGGGCCGCCGGGGTGGAGGCAGCTGAGTTTTGTACAAACTCTCCCGCAGCTCGAGGGGACACACACAGACAAAATTACGTGACTTTTTAATAGAATGGCTAAAGATGTGAAAGAAATATTTGCTGCAGTGTGAATGGTTGTGCTCAGACGATGGAATCAGTGATACAGAAATTCCCGTTGCATGCACACCTCAAAAAGATGTTTTCATCAACAAAAAAAAATCATACAGCTGCTAAATGTGTGACTTCTTAATATTACGCGACTTCTTAATAGAACGGCTAAAGATTTAAAAGAAATATTTGCTGCGGTATGAGTTAAGTGTGCCCAGACGATGGAATCAGTGATGCAGAAACTCCCCGTGTGCAAAGTGCCCTCAAAAAGATGTTTTCATGAATTAAAAAAAAAAAAAATCACGCAGATACTAAATGCTCATGCTAGCTGTACCATTAAAGGACACATCATGTGGCCGTTTGCTGCTGCTGATTTTTACTCTTTGCTTTCAACTTCAGGAAACTGAGTGTCAAACCCATAACGAACCCTCAGTACCTGGATAACCTGGGGAATCCGGCTGCCAATGGACTGTACGATTTGGCTTTGGGACCTCCGGACTCCAAGGAAGTGTGTGCAACTTGCATGCAGAACTTCAGCAACTGCCCTGGTCATTTTGGCCACATAGAGCTGCCTCTGACTGTCTACAACCCCCTGTTCTTCGATGTACGTACGGTTAATTGTAGTCTTGCTGCTGCCCAAGCTGTCACACAGTTGTAGTCCTTGAGAATAGTAAAGGTCCCAAGATCTCTTTTCTCTCCCAAGTGTAATAACAGCAAATGTAGTAGAAAAGGTTTGTTGTGTCATAGTAGTTAAATACGAATAGACCTTTTGGAAAATACACACTTTGGTGTAACTATTATTTTACTCAGTATTGAGTGAGGGGGAATGTTGATCACTCACTGCAGGGTCTCATGCCTTAATTAAATGGATGGCACAGTAAAAATTACCATTTCCTTCAAACAACTACTACACATGGACTACTTTTAGCTTAAGTTCTCCAAGTGCTTCCTGGGCATTCAGGGCTCGTTTTTGCTCCAAATAGCTGTGCTGTACATTCTGCCCAGTAGGTCCTCTTAATTCAGATGACTTATTGTAGAAAACTGGATCAATGTGGATAGAACTCAACAACCTGTCCAGTAATAAACTGTGACACAATGGTGTGCCAAGTAAAGGAAAGAAAACGGCGTTGTAAGTTTGGTGGCGGCAGATAGTTGAAAAATACTGAGCTGTGTAGAAATCCATCAGTATTTTTAATTTAAAATAAAGGCTGTCAAGAAGATATTTCTTATAGTTTTACAGGTGTTGCATTTGCATGGTGTGTGGGATGCCTGTTGTAGAGCAGAGGTTTGGCTTGGTGTGCATCTGTGGGGACAGGTGTTAGAAGCTTGTTTTGAAAGCTACAGGGAGTGATCAAACTGCACTTTCTCACGAGTGCTTATGTAGGTGTTTTTCCAAAAGGTCATCTCTTAAATGTAAACGGAATCCTGGGTTGTAGGATTTGCCTTATTTTGGTCTTCTGAAAGTTAGATGCATAATCTGATTGTGCTTTTTAGCTCTTTCTGGACTCTGAGGAGTGGGGCTATTTGCAGAGGGATATTCATCCAGTCTGTAACAAACCTGAGCTGGGATGAATTTCCTGAGGTCCTGATCTCACTCACCATTTACTGCCTTCTGCACAGGGCATTAATTGAGAGTAAAAAGCCACACTTTGAAGTTAGATTAGGTACATCCCACTTCTAGTCTTGTTCCAGCTTGTGAGTAAAATACTTGTATTTGACCAAGGATTTGACCTGCAGCAGTAATTCAAAGCCTTGAGGCCACTGGGGCTCTGTGCAGAGCTATGTTAAATAATAAAAACCACTGATAATTCCCCAGAGCTTGAGAAGAATGTGATTGTGTGAAGAATCTTGAAGGACACTGATGGTACTTGTGACCAGAATGTTCCATTTTACTAGTGTGGGGTTCTGGGTACCATGTTGTCCTTTTTGGGATGAGCTGTGAGGAGCTGTAGTCACTGTGCTGTGTAAGAGCAGCCTTGGTCCCAGACCTGCTGTAGAAATGACAGGTATTTCATATATCTGTTATGTAGATGTCTTGCAAGTAGTTTATCTACAGATCATGCTTTGCATATCAGTTTGTGTGGGTGAAAGATTTTTTTTCCCCAGTCCAATTCTTTATGATTAACAATTAGTCTAATTTCTCAATTATAGTAGCACTGTCTTTAATTCCCAACAAATCTATCAACTTGCTTATTGTGCTAGTTAGTAAATCTACCAGGATAACCTTTTGTTCCCCTTTTCTTTCCAGAAATTATACCTTCTGATCCGAGGTTCTTGTTTGAACTGTCACATGCTGACATGTACTCGAGCCGTGGTTCACTTACTGCTGAGTCAGCTGAAGGTGCTGGAGAAGGGGTTTCTTCATGCTGTCTATGATCTTGAAGTCATTCTGAACAGGGCAAGTACTGTGTATTGCTCCATCCCTCTTGGAGTTCTTAGTCCCATAACTATAAAGCTGTGCCCATTTCTGTTATTCTGTTCCTTTTAGTTTTTAGAGCAATGTGCAGATGCAACAGGTTCAGAAATCGAAGAGGAGCTTAATCACCACGTTCAGGAAATATTACAGAGCTCTCAAACAAGAGATCAGTGTTCAAATGTAAGTACAATCAGTGCTTCTTCTGAGATCTCGGGGTTTGTGCTCTTAAAATAGTAATGTGCAGAAGAGAGCCTGTCTTTGACTGTGTAGGTGCTGGATCTTGTCCTGGAGTTCTGAACTCTGTTACGTTTAGATGGCTTTTTGAGTGAAATGTCTGAAATTAAACTTAAAAAAAGATTTTATTTCCTGTTAGCATAACTGCTAGGTTTCTGGAAAACAGTATTTTTTTTTTCTTTGTAGGGAAATATGTTGATGGTGTAAATACCACATAAAAGTCTGATACTGCTGTCAGTACATTACTTACACTTTTGATTCTTCTCTGTATGATGCTTCAGCTATTTTGAGCTGCAGAACATATTTTGAGAACTCATGCATCCAGCAAACTTGCAGAATTACTTACAGTGAAATTTTTAGAAAGACTTTAGAATTTAGGAAGAATCTAGAATTCTAATTTCCATTTAAATGTAGTTTAATGTACGTTGTTAGTAAAGGCAAATATGAATGAAGAATATATTTAAAGTTTTAAGATCTTTGAGCAGATTTGTTTATAAGCCAAGTTTAATTCCTAATCACTTGTTCCAAATCTAAGCTTAAGCACTTGGTAGATCACATATTCATGAGCAGTCAAAAGAAGTGATTTTTATCATTCTTCTACCTTCTTAAGTCATCATTAGAGAAAAGTTTTGAATTATAGCTATGAAATAAATTTAAAAAGGAGGGTGGTGAGCACTGAGGGGTGTATATTTCCAGCAAATATGAGATGATGATGAACGTAAGGCATGAATTAAATCAGTACAAGGGTGTGTGTGCATTGATACTAATAACGTCCCTGTTGATAGTAAATGTAAACTGTATCATTTTTAATGAATAATTTTATTACTTTCGTTTAATTTTACTATTTTCATTATTTTATGTTGTTTTTTTTTTTTCTTTATCAGGTCAAAAATGTATGTGACTGTCGAAATAATCTGATAGCACAGTTCTGGAAAGCACATATGAGTTCAAAGAAATGCCCAAACTGCAAGTAAGTTTAACTACATGAGGAAGTAAATAGCTAGTGTGAAGTTAAATATTGTACTTCTCTTAACTTTTGTCTGCCTTTCCTGTTTGATTTTTCTTTTTTTTACCTTTAAGATCCAGGAGATCACTGGTGAGAAAGGAGCATAACAGCAAGCTGACAGTAACCTATCCTTCTACAGTGTACCATAAGTCAGGAGAGGGAGGCATTCTGGATGAACCAGCAGGTAAAATATTTGTCTCCTACTTAAATGTGTTTGCACTTTTTCTCCTGCATTAAAGGGGAACAGGTTCCTAGCAGTGACTATGCACCTCATTTATAAAAAACGTAAATAAAAGAGTAAGCTCAGAGGTTGGGGAGTACCTTATTCCATTAAATTTCTCTTGGCAAGTCTTCTATGCTTTGCACCTGCAAGTGTCTGTGTGTCAGGAAAAGAAGTACAAAAGCATAAGCTGTGTCAGCTTTAGGGTGGTTTTTGGGCACCTCATTTTTGGCAGGTAGATGATTTTCTGCTAGGTTTTTGAAACAGAGAAACCAGACAAAAAATTACCTAGGAGGAAGATGACCAATCTTACTTCAGAAAGAAAATCAGACAATACTAACTCTTATGAAAGAATATACTCTTAAAGAGGAAAAGACAGAAAAGAAAGTAGGTGACACTTTTTGGGTTTAATTATTTAGTGTTGAATCAATTTAAACTTACTTTTTTCCTCTTGTATCCTTGATCGTTTACACAATGAGATAGAATTGAAGCAGATTTTTGTGTGTTATTCAGCCCTCAGGAAAGGTCTACATAGAGAGTTTATTTTGTTTGCTACTCTGTGGTTTAAATACTAGATTAAATCTCTGGAGCTGTGGCTGAAGAAGCACAATGTGAAGTGTCTTATCTTCTGAAATGGGATGGATCACACAGTTATGTACATTCTCCATAGCCTGTGTCACAGTTTAATCTCAGAGGGAGTGCTTTTAACCTTGGCATTGATGCATTTCTGTCTAAGGGATGGAAAGTTTTTCTAGGTGAATGGGGAATTGAAGTTTCAGTGTGGAAAAATCTGGTTTTCTGGACCGTAGCCAAAAGAAGAATAGGAAACCTTTATCTGAGGTCATGAGAGAATTGCTTCAAGTCGTGTACTCTGACTTCCCTGGGACACAAGGGGCTGGCCTGCAAGAGAAGTGGAAGTTGAGATCTAAAATCTCTGGCTGTGTTTTTGAAAAAATGATCTTTTTGCTTTTCAGTGGCAAAACCATGTGCTTTCTTTCCTTTCCAAAGTACAGCCAGCCAAACTCTCACTTACAGTATGGATGGATTGCTGACTGGTGCTATTGTCTCCTGCAGCTATTTCATGAGAACCTTGATCTCACTGGTAGTACCTGAAGCCCACTTAAACGTTCCCCAGCTGCAGGCTGACTCCTGGTTTGTGTTTTGGGCAGTGGATGAGATCATCATGAGAAAGGGTGCAGCTCACCGTTAGTCAAATAAAACATACACTTCAGATGTTAAGGATGAGTCTTGTTTCAGTTGCTTATATAGATATCCATTCATCACAGACATGGCTCCTTTTTTTTTCCATTCTGAGAAGGCTCTTTCTTTGGTTAATTTCATGTTCCCAAAGCAAACATTTAAATGATAATTTTGATGTAAATGTCAACCAGTATACTTTGTATGTATTTCCATTCCTTCTCTTAGCTAGAAGCACTTACCATTGTAAGCAAAAAAACCCTTTCAGAGTAACCTCTTGAGATTTTTTTTTTTAAATAAATACTTTATTTTTATTTCATTTTTTATTTTTCAGTTATTGATGAAAGCCAGTTAGGGAAGAGAGGATACCTGACACCAATGACTGCCAAAGAGTACATCCTGGCTCTGTGGAAGAATGAAGGTAATAATTGTTAATAGCAATGTTACTTTGTTTTCTGTAGCATTTGGTGGACAATGTCTGCAAATGTTCCAGTATTAATTCCTTGTCAAATCTTTGCCTTTTGCCTTAAGGGCTCGTGGCTGCAAGATAGGTTTTGTGATAGGAGGAGTGGTAGCTGGTCAATGCAAGGACCTGGATTTAAGGAATATTTGATCCTTAAATATGGATTTGATCCACTGTTCTCAAGTTGTGGCTCCCCACGAATCATGACTGTTGCTTACAGAGAGTGTGGTTTTTGTATAGTGCTGCAATTCCTCACAGATAAAGACCAGGAATGTGTTTATCAGTCTCTTGAGTTGCCTGTACTCTTCATCTGTCTGCAGTTGCCAGGAAAAAACAGCAGTTTCATGAATCACTGGCAGTTAGTTGCTGGAAGCTTTCCTCCTGCCGTTTTCCTTTTGCTATAATCTGTATTTCTGTTTAGAGTTGTTTCTAAAATACCATATATGTAACCAAAAAGAGAGTGGCAATTCTTTCTAAAGCCTGAAAGTTTTTATTTTAAACAAGCTCAGTAGTGTTTAACTTAGCAGATTCTTTTGACTTGATTGACCAAGTGCATCTGGGAATTTGGATTCCCAAACAATGAGAATGAGTTTATATTTCTGTTGTGTCTTCTTAGGTTTCTTTTTGCGTTATCTCTTCCCTGGGATGGATCCCCATGAGAGTTCAGGATTCAGTCCAGACATGTTTTTTTTAGATCTACTTGTGGTTCCGCCTTCGAGGTAAAATTTTCCCCAAAAAGCTTTTGTAGAAATCACAGGGTTTAGCACATATGCTTTTTGCAGGAGTTAGCAAACAATTACAGTACAGACACTGATCTGCTGAAGTGTCAGTGGAGTGTTAAAAAAAAAAAAAAGTTGTATCAGCAACTGATCATAACTTTTATGAGTTTGTTAGAAGATTGAAATACTAATTATGGAAAAAAACCAGTATTAGTATTTTAAATTATTTTAGAATATTATAACTGTAGTACTGGTAGAATTTCTCGTTAAGGATCACTCCTCTTTTATGACTGTCGCAGTAGAATGTGTGAATTTTTAAATGCTCACCGTTAGTTTACAGGGATTATTTTTCATGCATTGAAGACTTAGCTTAGAATGTTAGAGGTTTATTATGCTGCTGTTCAGTGGCTTTAATCTTCTAAAGTGATTTTGACCTGCTGTAGGTACCGTCCCGTAAATCGCCTTGGAGATCGACTGTTCACGAACGGCCAGACTGTGAACCTGCAGGCTGTGATGAAAGATGCCCAAACGATACGGAAACTCTTGGTTTTCATGGCAAAAGAACAATGTCAGCCAATAAAATTTGCAGAAGAAATTCAAACAGTAAGAGCTGCTGGCTGTCTTATTCTTTGCTTTTTGGATGCATGCGTCGCGTTCAGGTTGGCTCCTGTTTGAACTGTCCCAGTAGCAGCCTGAGCTGTTGGAGCATGTACTGGTGGAGATGTTCTCCATAGCTGTTTTATTTTTTTCCCCTCCCCTCTTTCCTCTCATCTACCTGGTGCAAAGGAAACGAACATTTTGCTCGTATTCTTTTAGTCGTGGGTTTTGGTGTTGGATTGCTGTACGTGAGACATAACGGGCTCCTGTTTCTGGAGAAGGAAATATGCACAGCCCAAACAGCTCACGATAAAACTTTGCCAGTATCTCATCACATGAAAAATGAATGGAGGGGGGAAAAAAGCCCCTTTAGCTTCTGAACCTAGTAGAGCCAGTTGTGATTGTGGTTATTTTTGACCATTGATGTCTAAATAGAACCAGATAACATTAGTTAGTAACAATGCTTGTCTGCTGCTGACCAGTTCACGTGGTTGTATAATGGCAAATCATAATGTAAGTCTGTTTGCCTTATTTGTTCATCCGTTGTATCACTGAGAGTTCTTTGATACTGGACTTCATTTCAGCTGAATTTGATTTATATTTTAAGTGTAAAACATTTTCAAAACATTCTTAGTTACTCAGAATGTAGCCACTAGGTGGAGATCCATTCTTAAGTGTGTGACTGACAGGAGGTTAATGCGTTTCCATGTGACTGCTATACAGACATTTAGACTGAAAACAAAGTGATGTAGGTGATAAAAGCACTTGGATTTACATTGTTTTTATATAAGAACAGAATTTTCTAGTTACAGTGATTCATAGCACAGACTGACTAACCAGTAACATCTAATTTGGAAAAAGGACTGTCACCTAACAGGAGATGATCAATTAGCAATCATCTTTTAAAGTCCCACTGGTATATGGCTATGGTTTTTGGAGATCTCCCATCCAAGTCAGTTTTTAAAGCTTGACAGCAGACCTATCTGAGGCTCTTGGTTGCAATAACTTGAAAGTTAAGTTTACACTGTTAATTCTTTGTTGTGTTTTTTTTTTTTAATTAGTTTCTTTAAGGAGGTGCAAAATACTGGTGAATGTTTCATTTGCTATATATAACTCTCTAATTAATACTATAATTTCAGCGTAGTAAATAGAAGATATTTTTTGTTAAGTCCAAGTTTCTAATTTCTGTTTCTGCAGGAGATAGGAGGGGATAATGAACCCCTGGACCGTTCTGTGCTGACAACGATTCCAGGACAGAGCATTGCAGATAAGCTGTACAACAGTTGGATACGACTTCAGAGCCATGTCAACATTGTATTTGACAGTGACATGGACAAACTGATAACAGAAAAATACCCTGGTATTCGTCAGGTGGGTAGCAGGCAGAACCTTAAAAACTCTGGGGTTTTGTGTGTCACAGACAGTTAAATTAAGAGAACCTGATGGAGTAAGAAACAAGTGAATTACTTGTGGGCATTTTCATGATATTCATCACTGTAGTGTCTGGAGAATCTGTCTGATGTTGCATACTTTCACATTTTGATCGTTACCTCCTGTTTTCAAAGCTGTTGGAGAAGAAGGAGGGGCTGTTCCGGAAGCACATGATGGGCAAGCGCGTGGATTTTGCTGCTCGATCAGTCATTTGCCCCGATATGTACATTGGTACCAATGAGATTGGCATTCCCATGGTGAGAATAGATAAAAGAGTGTTTCCTTCTGGTGCAGCTGGGGACTGAATTACTGTATGTTGCTACTGTGTGTTAATACGGAGCAGTTACACTGAACACCACATCTGAGAAAGAGCATTTAAAAAAAAAAAAAAAAGGAAAAAGCTTCATGGGATTAAGAATTTGCTTCATGGGGTTAAGAATTGGTGCAAACTTTATAAGTAGATCCTGTTTCTCCTGTGGTCTTTGTGCAGTGTATTTTGCACAGCTGTGGCCTTTAAGAAAGGCCATAATAACAACACTAGCTTCATCCATCCTTAATGATTTTTAACCACACAGAGCCTGAATTTGATCTTTTCATTTTATATCTCTTCTGGTTGCCTATTGGAAATTGTAAAACCAACATCCTTTCTATTCTAACGGTAGAGGTTTTTAAAACAGAAATGTATTTATCTGACAGTAGAGTAGACTGAGGAGGCGATGCCTCCAGGAGCTTAAAGTAATTCATGTTTGCACTGTGTGAGTTAACATTGACACTGTTTTATCAGTGGCTTTTTCGGTTTCAAGCTGAAGTTGAACAACATGTTATTTCTCATCTCTTTTCCCTCCTGTCCAGGTATTTGCTACCAAACTGACTTACCCTCAGCCAGTCACTCCCTGGAACGTCAAAGAGCTGAGGCAGGCTGTCATAAATGGCCCAAAGGTTCACCCTGGGGCCTCCATGGTCATTAACGAGGACGGATCTCGCACGGTGCTGAGCGCGACCAGCCTGACCCAGAGGGAGGCCATCGCCAAGCAGCTCCTCACTCCTTCTTCTGGAGCCCCCCAGTCAGGACTGAAGATTGTGAGTATGACAGAGGGATTGTCAGAGCCCTCCTGCACCTGTGGTGCTATTTTTTTTACATAATAATACTTACTGTCCTGCTCACCAAGACTGCCAGGGCAGGGTTGTCTCGTCTTGTTGAGACAACTTGTTCTCATGGTTGAGAAAAAGTTGTGGGGTGGGAAGAAAAACATGATATTTTGTCAAATTCTAAACCCCATTTTTCCGTTTTGAATTTTACTCTTTCTTTAAATATGGACCTTGCTAAGATCCAGAGTAGTCTTTGCAGCTAACTGTTCTTGAGAAGTTTAGCAGCACGGAAGATAAAATATTGCTTTCATTTCATGCTTTTACATCCCTGTCCTTCTCAGCAAATTCTCAGCAACTGGAAGTGCACCCTCAGTCAGTTTTTGCAGGGGGATCTGGACAGGCTGGAGAGATGGGCTGAGACCAGTGGAATGAGGTTCAACAAGGCCAAGTGCTGGGTCCTGCACTTGGGTCACAACAACCCCATGCAGAGCTCCAGGCTGGAGGCAGAAAGCTGCCCAGAGGGAAAGGACCTGGGGATGCTGGTTGACAGGGGCTGAACATGAGCCAGAAGTGTGCCCAGGTGGCCAAGAATGCCAGTGGCATCCTGACCTGTATTAGAAATAGTGTTGACAGTGGGACCAGGGCAATGATCTCCCCTGTGTGGGGCACTGGTGAAGCCACACTTTGAATCCTGTGTTCAGTTTTGGGCCCCTTACTACAGGAAAGACACTGAGGTGCTGGAGCATGTCCAGAGAAGGGCAGCGGAGCTGTGGAAGGCTCTGGAGCACAAGTCTGATGAAGAGCAGCTGAGGGAGCTGGGGGTGTTTAGCCTGGAGAAAAGGAGGCTCAGGGCAGAGCCTGAACTACCTGAGGAGGTTGTAGCGAGGTGTGGGTTGGTCTCTTTTCTCAAGTAACAAGCGACAGAACAAGAGTTGTGCCAGGGGAGATTTGGATTGGATTTAGGAACAACTTCTTCATCAAAAGGGTGGTGAAGCATTGGAATAGGCTGCCCAGGGCAGTGGTGGAATCATCATCCCTGGAGATTTGTACAAGACATGTAGATGTGACATTTAGGGACATGGTTTAGTGGTGGCCTTGACAGGGCTGGGTTAAGAGTTGGACTAGATGATCTTAGAGGTTTTTTCCAACCTAATTGATGCTATGTCCATCGTTTTTTCTCTTTGCTTCAGCTTAATCAACCTTTGAAACTTCTTAACTCTATCTCCCTCCATTTCAAGAATTAGGAACTTACTATTTAGCTGCTAGGGCAGAGGTTTTGGTGTTGAATAATCTTTTCACATTGTCTGTTATGTATTACCCTGTCTGTAAGAGAGGTATAGTGGATTTGATATTTAAGACTTGAGTATTGCTGTGATGTCAGTCCTCTCAGAACCTGTCACAGAGGTAAACATGACAATATTTAGATTGTACAAGCAACTTGTCATACTCCTGTCGATAATCACTTTAGTGGATATATGAGTGTTACTGACAGAAAAATTAAAATGAGACTGTTTTGATCGACCCTGTTCTAAATAAGAATATATTGTGTTGTACTCAAACTTGAAATTATAACTCAGAAATCCTCTGCTCCACCTACTCAGTGGTATTATTACCTTATTCTAGGATGTCCAGGGCTGGGTGTATTGTGGCAGGTATCAATTTACCCAGTGGGCTTTGGATAAATAGCTTACTGATTCGATCACTGTGGTTTGTAGGAGTTAATGTGTGATTTGGTGGAGAGCAGAGGGTGTTCAGGGGCAAGCAGTCTCGATTCTCTCTGAGTTTTGTGCAGAACTGCACAGTTTTGTGCATACTAGAAATAAAATGGTTTGGGTGTGTGTATCTTTAAAGGTGCAGTCCTGTTTGAGCCATGCATGGAAGTGCCATGTAGGCAGCAACCAAATTTCCCTCGCAGGTGTGTCGACATATTAAAAATGGAGATGTCCTGTTACTGAACCGCCAGCCCACCCTTCACAGACCTTCCATCCAAGCTCACCGGGCCCGAATCCTGCCTGGAGAAAAAGTGCTGAGGCTTCACTATGCCAACTGCAAGGCTTACAATGCTGATTTTGATGGAGATGAGATGAATGCCCATTTTCCACAGAGCGAGCTGGGTAGGGCAGAAGCCTACACCTTAGCCTTTACTGATGAACAGTATCTGGTGCCAAAGGCAAGTGAAACTGTCAGATAAATGTACTCCTACCTGAAAGCACTTTGGTCTGTTTGTTTTTTCTAATGATAAAATGAGAGAATATTGAAACAAATCTATTTATTTACTTCTGAGATTTATTCCTGGTTTCTGTTCTTTCTCCACCTGTGGTTTGTTCATCTGAAGAAAGCCCAGCATGTCCAGTCTTGTTCCTTTGAATGTCAGTGTCCAGAAGAGCTTTAGTGGAGTTGTGCTGTAATGATGAGTTCTTTACAAATGACTTTAGTGCTTTTATCCAGGGGGAATAGTTTTGGGAGTTGGAGGCTTATTAACACCCCCAACCCTTTTTCTTGTTATCTCTTTAGGATGGGAAGCCACTTCCTGGCTTGATTCAGGATCACATGGTTTCTGGAGTCAGCATGACAATCCGGGGCTGCTTTTTCACCAGAGACCAATATATGGAGCTCGTTTACCGAGGACTGACAGACAAGAAAGGAAGAATTAAAACCTTTCCTCCTGCCATTATGAAACCACAGCGATTATGGACAGGAAAGCAGGTGGTTTATAATTTACTGGGTTGAAGAATGCCGGTGGTTCCACAGTAAGCAGAATGCTGATGCTAAAACCAGGGCTGCTCTAAAAAGCCAGATGCCATCATCTGATCCACACCACATAGATCCTGGTGTATGTTCTTGAGCTGGGAGAGTCATCTTTCATTTAGAATGGCAGAATTAGAATAGTACTCTTAGGTGTTGCAGATAAAAGTGTAGTGGTGCAGGTGACAGGCATGGGAGCAGGGAAGGAATTTGTTGGTCATAATAAACTAGGTTATGCCTGAACTTAAAGGCTGTAGGTAAATATTCTGGTATTTTTTGAGATCATCTTTAGATTGATGTAATAGCTGGGAAACCCAAGTGAGTGCTCCATTTTGTGCTATTTAAGAGAGCTTAACATTCAGCCCAAGTATCATGTTTTATAGCGGAGTAGAGGAAATTCTCTGCCAGTTTTTCATGTAAAACCCAACAGACAGCTCTTTTTTGTTGTTGTTAATTTTAATCTATCTAGTTATTGGAAAAGTCTTTGCTTCCATATGTTTCTAAATAATTATGTGTCTCAGCTCATTGATCTTTCAAAGGCTAGAGTAGCATGAGGATATTTCTGTCTTGTCAGATTTCCAGGCTTTTAAAACTTTGCTGTCAGTGGAGAAAATACATACAGGAAGTTGCTTGTCTCCTCCATGCCAAATTCTTTACGTTGAGAAGGGAATATAGGAAATAAATAGTTCCTGCCACTCTTCCTGCTTCTTTATAGGTTGTTTCTACGTTGCTAATAAACGTCATCCCAGACAACCACATTCCACTGAATTTGACTGGGAAAGCCAAGATTGGTGGGAGAGCCTGGGTGAAGGGACCTGCAAGGAGATGTCTAAATCTTGATTCAATGTGTGAATCTCAGGTATGCAGCAAGTCTGGGACAGCAGAGAAGGGGGCAGCTCTGGAGGTTGGGGTGGGCTGTGTTGTACTAAAATCGTGTATACAGTAGAGGAATGGGAAGGGCGGCGGACGGATGACAAAGTTAAAAGCAGATATTTAGCAAAAGTTACTGCCAGAAGCGGGTGATTAAAGGATAGGCCTGGGGGTCAGGAAAAACTCTCATCTGGTCCTGACTGATGCAGATTCCATCTGTTTTTGTTAGGCCATGTGTCTTCATTTTTGGACTTTATAGGTGGAAAAATACAGATGGTGTTAGAAGTTTTATTTCTGCTATAAATTCTGGAAGTACAGATAATCTGACCATATTTAACTGTTATGTGAACTTTTTAAACTTAAACCTATTTTCACATGGATTACACAGAAAAACCTGTAGAGGTCATAGTAAGATCAAAATTTCCATTTTCCTGAATGGCTGTGTTTTATTTTTCAGGTTATTATTAGAAACGGGGAGTTACTGTGTGGAGTCTTGGACAAAGCTCACTTTGGCAGCTCTGCCTATGGCCTGGTGCATTGTTGCTATGAAATCTATGGGGGTGAAACCAGTGGGAAAGTGCTGACGTGCCTGGGGCGCCTCTTCACTGCTTACCTGCAGTTGTACAGGGGGTTTACAATGGGTGAGTAACTGCAGCACCTCCTGAGATATAAAACAGACATTGTTGGGCATAATACATGCTAATTCTGTAAAGAAAATTTAGCAAGACTGCCCTAGAGTGGTATAGCTGCTTGCCAGCCTTTTTTTGATCTTTTTCTTTCCTCTTCCTGGTTGGTGCATAAGCATAAAGTACAGTGTTGAGTATGTCCAACAAGTTCTCTCTTCTGTCCATCCCAGTCAAAGTGTACACAGTCTAAATGCCCCGTGTTGAAATTTTGTTTAGATCAAAGCCTCCTATGAATCTCTGTTATCTTTTTTGAAAAAGAATTGTTGCACAGAAAGCAGAACAACTGATGAAGCAAGATGGAAGAACTTTGAGGAGTTGTTAATCAGGTCTTGCACCACTTTACTGTAAAACTTTTGGTAAATGTCTGACTTTCGTTACAGCTTTGCAAACTCATGTAAGAGTTGTGGAGGCACAGTCAACTATTAGACAGAAATAGTGAGGAACCAAGAGACTGCTGTGAGCCAAGGAAAAGGGAAGGATATCTTTTGGAGTGAGGAAGGTGATTTGTTGACTGTAAGATACAGAACACGTGTCAGGAGAGCCAGGGTGCAAAAACTAGTTAGGAAAAGGTAACAAGCCTGGGATCACTAGGTAGTTAAAACGATAGAAAATGAGAAGTGGGACTGGAGCAGGAATGACCATTTTAGTGACTCCTTACAAATAGCTTAGAGCAGTTGGGATTCCAGTCTTTAATTTGTCCTGTTGTTCTCCTCGTCCTGTCATCACAAGGGTCTGCGTTATTAATTTACCTTTTTTTAAAAAAGCTGAGAAATGCCAGATTGAGCAACGTTCAGCTAACAGGAATTTTGGTGTGGATGGAAGAGGAAAACCAGATGGATGTGGCCCATAAAACATTTGTTTGTGCAAGTGCACCAATTAAAAATTTTTAGAGACTGTTGAATTAAGACTTCTGAAGTTGATTTTGCACCCTTAATGCTTAGTTGATGTTGCATGTTTTTTTTTTGATGGCCTACACCTCCATCAAAAAGCCACTCAATTTTTTTTCTTGTCAAGCTGCAGAATTATAACTTTAATTGTGACTTTCTTTTCCAGCTCTTTGCTCTCAAAATCCCTTACAGCAAATGTGGTTCCTTCCTCAATTCTCTTTCAGTTTAGATGATTATGTTCTGGGTCTCTTCTTTAACAGGGATTGAAGATATTTTGGTTAAACCCGACGCAGACCACAAAAGAAAAAAAATCATTGAAAAGTCAAAGCAGAGTGGTATTGAAGTAAGTCTGTTTTGCAGGTTTGTTTTTTTTCCCATAATTAAAAATTTTTGAAACCATGCCCTGTTTAATCATGACTGCTTGACACCTATAAACCCCCATATTTTACTTTCAGGCTGTTAGAGCTGCTCTTAATTTGCCAGAAACAGCATCGTGTGAAGAGGTCCAAGGGAAATGGCAGGATGCCCATCTCTGCAAAGACCAGAGGGATTTTAACATGGTTGATATGAAATTCAAGGAGGAAGTAAACAGTTACAACAACGAAGTTAACAAGGTTGGCATTGAGGCATCTGTGCATACTAATCTTGTTTGGAGACTTTCTTATTAAGTTAATGAGGAGTTCTTGACTCTTCTGAAGGCTGAAGCTTTCTATCCATCCCAGCATGAGGCTTCACACACTGCCTCTCCACCTCAGCCTTGTCCTCCCTGAGTGAGATGGCCTAATGTTCAAGATACTTTTAAAATTATAAATAGAAGTATTTGTGATTGTTTTTTCACTTCGTTAAAGCCTTCAACGGGAATTGCTTTGGTTCATTATTTTATTATTGATGTTTGGTTTTGTTCCCTTCCCTCCACCACAACTCTTTAGGTCTGTATGCCCCTTGGTCTCCACAGGAGCTTTCCAGAGAACAATTTGCAGTTGATGGTACAGTCAGGAGCCAAAGGATCCACTGTAAACACAATGCAGGTAATCACAGCCAGGATACTCAGCAGCTACATGTGTTGATGTGATTTGAACTAGAATGTGAGCTCTTGGGAAGCTCTTGTGGGGATATCTAATACCAAAGCAAGATTTTTATTCTGGACTGTGGCATGGAAAAATTTTAGAAGAATGTAATAAAGACCTCAGTGGGTGATGGAGGAGAGTCAGTGTTTATTATAGTCTATTTTTGAATCACTTCTCAGTACATGAGGATTTATTGCAGCAGCAGACCTGCTTTTCAGAAGGAATGCTGCAGTTCATGCAAACTGTAGGAGAAAGGATTTTTCCTGGCCTCTGTTGGAGACTGACCCTTTTATCCTTCTTCCACTACTGAATAGGAACAACTAAATCTTTGATTTTGGTGGAAATGGCAAGGATGCTTCTTCATTTTGCTTTCTGCAACACAGACACCAAGCAAAAAACACTATATAAAAATGCCATCTAAAATTCTGCCTCTGTTGAGAGAGAATGACCAAAGCTCAAGAGAGGAAGCATTTTGGTTTGAGATTTTTGTTCTCTTTCTGAGAGGTGGTGAGGATCATGTAGGGACCCTCAAAAAAATTATTTACGATATTTTTAGTTTCACATCTCTTTGTATTAAAATAAACATACACAATGAGAACGAAAATGTTGAGGATAAGTCAGAGGGCTGGAATAACTGATAAGACCAGATGAAATCTTCATGCCTTTTCTGCCTCTCAGCAGCACGAACATTTCATGAAAAAGGTAACATTTAGACACTGAGCATGTAGTGAACATTTTACTTTTTTTTTTTTTTTACTGCATTTTTCAAGAACATTTATTAAGCTTGTTGAGCAAAAAAGTTGGATGGAAAAGTTATGTTTCCTTTTTTTCCTGTCCACATTTAGATTTCGTGTTTGCTGGGCCAGATCGAGTTGGAAGGTCGGAGACCCCCACTGATGGCATCTGGCAAATCACTGCCCTGTTTCCAGCCTTATGATTTTTCCCCCAGCTCAGGAGGATTTGTGACTGGCAGATTTCTCACTGGGATCAAACCTTCTGTAAGTTTAATACTGCTTGTATTGATACTGAAGTTCATTTAAGTCTTGGTATTTTAATACCGAGTATCTGCAATTATAGATAAACTTGTTCACCCTAGTTTCATATGTAGCTTTTGAGGAATAGCTTAAATTTCCAGTCTTGGTGTACTTCTCAGGAGAATGATGATGGTATTGTCCTTGTATTTAGGAATTCTTCTTTCACTGCATGGCTGGCAGGGAAGGTCTTGTGGATACAGCTGTCAAAACCAGCCGTTCTGGGTACCTGCAAAGGTAAGGGGCTTGGTTTAGAACTGGAGCCTTTAAAAGGTCCTTTTGTTTGTTTGGTTGATTTTTCTCTTTTTGGTTTTTTTGGGTGGTTATTTTTTGGAGAGTGCTGTAGACCAGAATTGCCTGTAGTGCTTAGACTAGCTTCACTGTACTTGACTTTTACAAAATTGTTTACTGTCTGAATGTTGAATGTGTGTTCTAAGTCCAATTTTCTACAGGACTAGATCAAGTGGAACTGTATTATCTCTAGCTTATCTCTGGCACATAGCAGCAGCAGCTTCTCCTTTTGGAGAAATCTCTTTGCTGGTACAAGTACAGATGTAGAAACTCCAGGCAACTCTAGTTTTTCTTGGCCACGTTGCATGACCCTCCTCTTTAGTCAAGCAACACCTCCAGTATATGGAAGAAGATGGAAACTTGTAATTGTTTCAGAGGGATGTCCCCTTCTTTCAGACAACTGTTAAAGAGTGACAGCAGAAATAGTAATTTACTGTTTCATTTTTAGTCAGGTCGGTCCAAGGAAACTGGAGGGAGCAACAAGCTGAAAGCTTTGCCAATATCATTATGCATTTCACTTGGTTGTTGTGTCTGTAGGATTTTTGGCTTCCAGAACTCCCATTCAGCCCTTAAGTACACTTAAGAGGTTAATGAAAACAGTATTTTTTGTGTTAGAGTTATATCATCAGTGTTGCTTTGTAGCCTCTTAATAGCATTTTCCTTTTCTTGTTTTTTTTTTAAATTTCTTTTTTCCTCTGCAATAGGTGTATCATAAAACACTTGGAAGGACTGGTGGTTCAGTATGACCTGACTGTACGAGACAGCGATGGCAGCGTGGTGCAGTTTCTGTATGGAGAAGATGGGCTTGATATCCCTAAAACTCAGTTCTTACAGCCAGAGCAGTTTCCTTTCATTGCAGAAAACTACGAGGTAGAACACCTAAATCTTGTGTTTATCTGGGGTAAAGGGGAGACTGAAATGCATGGTTAACATCTGGCCTATCTGTCAGGGATCCAGTGGCAACAGTTGTTTCTCTCAGTCATTCTCAGACTAATCTACATTTTCTTTTTTGCCACTGTATCATTGTATTCAAAAGATGGAAGCAGATCTAAAGTCTTCAGCATGATTTAAGTCTCAATTTCTGCAAACCACCAAGCACCGTGTTTCAACTCTGCACTTGAATTCAGCAAAAATTACTTTACAGTCTGTCAAGTTTGATTAACTTCCTTTTATCAGTGTCATCACTGTGATAATAACATAAAGTTATAAGGAGTTTTGTCTCAGTTGAGTTGAAAACCAGTTTTGTAAGTTGTTTTACAGCAGCTGAGCATTTTGGGTAGCAGCAGATGACTATTTCAGTTTGCTTTGCCTTTTCTGCCACAGTGAGCATAGAGAGAAGAATAATCACACACACAACTTTCTTATAGGTAATCCAGAAGACAAACCATCTGGATGAAGCTTTAGCAAGGATGGAGTCTCACCAAGCTAACCGGCAGTTCAAAGCCATCAAAAAGTGGCGAGCCAGGCACCAAAGCTCTGTGCAAAGAGAAGGAGGTTTTCTGTTGTTTTCCCAAAAGAAAAGGGCAAGTGTGAAAGCACAGATTCCAGCAGGTGAAATAAAAAATGGAAGAGATCCTGCTACTTTACAGGTAACACAGAAGCAGCTGAAATGACCAAACCATTCAAAAAAAGTTTCAGAATTCAGTATTTTTTTTTTAATTGCTTTGTATGTCCTGAAGTGTTTCACGGTCTACTTAAACAAGTTACCTTTTGAAGGAATCATATGTCAGCTGTGGGTGATGAAGCTGAGAATTAAAGTCTGTGGGCCCTAGTACTGGGTCAGGAGCTAAAAACTCCGAGGTAAATCTAGTTTTAGAAAACAGCTCATGTTCATGGATGGTTTGGGGGGGTTGTTCTTGTTTGGTTGATTTTTTGCTGGTGGGTTATATAGGTTTTTTTTCATATACAAAGAGTAAGTCTCCCTTGCATGGACAGGTATCTGCTAGCTGGATGAGAGCCTGTTTAAATACCAAAGATCAGAGGGCTGAGCCAGCCCTGCCTAGCGATTCCAAAAAATACTCTGGCTTAAGCCTCTTGTACATCATGGCACTGATCTGTATGGTGTGGCTTCTAATGGTGATTGTATGTATGGACACAAAATGCAAACAAGTCCTGCTTTTTGCTTTCAGTAGATAGGTAGATGCAGATACTTGTTTGTCTCAGTATATTAGAAAGCTCGGTGGACAGATCTCCATGTCACAAGCCAATTCCTCCTTCATGAAACAGCAAGGCTTGTAAAAGATCAGTTTAGCTCATTTTCTGAATTGATTTTTTTTTTTTAAGCTGGTATTAGCTATTTCTTTTATCAAATGTGACAGTTGAAATGTTACTTTAAAAGCTAACAGACTGAAGAAGAGAAATAAAACCTATCAACATGCGTAATAAGAGCTCTGCTGGACTATTGGACTTGAATGTTGAGAACTGAAAATCAGAGAAGCTCCTTTTTCATGCCAGCTTTGGATAGGCGAGGTGATAGTCAGCTAGAAGTAAAGATTTAAGTATGTCGAGGGGGTTCACTCCCAAGTTAAAATCATTCCTAGAGGCTGCATTTCACTGGTTTCTGGAGTAGTTACTGTGGTTATATGTCGGACTATTTCAGGCTTGAAAAGAATCTTGAAGTCATTTGGCTTCAAAAGTGTTAAGTATCAGATAAAGGAGAACACCGTTATTTGTAGCTGAGCTGTTTGCTGTGTTACATTCACCCTTACATTTTACACAGATTATCTTTTTCTCCTTCACTGCTGCTCCTGGAAGCAGTGTTAGGTGGTTGTGGAGAAACCAGTATGCTTAAAAATCTCCTCTCCTTTTCAGTTATTGAAGATGTGGTATGAGCTAGATGAGAAGAAACGAAGAAAGTATCTGAAGAAGACAAATAAGTGTCCTGACCCAAGCCTTGGTGTTTGGCGTCCAGATACTCATTTTGCATCTGTTTCAGAAACATTTGAAAATGGAGTCGAAGGTTATATCAATAAATGGGAATCTGAGAACAGCCAAAGTTATATGCACCGAGCACTTTCTTCTGATAGGTAAAAACTTCTGTCTCTACTTCTCTGAACTGAGCCAAAAATCGAAATACATTTTTCAACTGAGTTTGCTAAAACTGAAAAGCCTTTACCACATGTTGTTTTTGTTGTGGCCTTTGTGAAATAAAGCAGTGGGTTTCAGAATGGTTCCTGAAAGCCAAGTGTGCTTAGTGTGCAGTGGGAGGCCCTGGTTATCTGTTTCTTCCAAACCTGAATTTTCCATGCTGCTGAGGGCTTTGGCAAAGGCCTTCTGGAACACCAGCAGTGTATTACTGTCCCTGTACATATAAAATAATACTTTACAGTAACCTTAAAACCCAAAATATGCTCTTGACACACCTTGGAGTTATCAAGGCAGTTAAGAAGAGCAAGTGGGAGTAAATGGACTCTCTTCTGACATTCTGGGAATTGGCAGCAGAAATAAAATATGGTTTGGCCAAGGCCCCAGTTCTGGGTTAATGGTCTGTGTTTGTCAGATCCAATTGGGATAGAGAATTTTACAGTTTCTGGAGCATATTTATGCATAAGTTACCAGGAGAAATTGGCTGAAAAGATGTGACTTTATTGAACTGAGCAATGTTTCGGTCTTGTCTGAGTTCTTAATTTTGTACATTGAGCTAAACCTCTTATTTCCTGTCTTCAGATTAAAGGATTTGTTGTATTTAAAGTGGCAGCGATCTCTTTGTGACCCAGGAGAAGCTGTGGGTCTTCTTGCAGCTCAGAGTATTGGGGAACCTTCCACACAGATGACTCTGAACACCTTTCACTTTGCTGGCAGAGGTGAAATGAATGTCACATTGGGTATTCCAAGGTGAGAAAACTGTGTCCTCAATGGGTCCTTTATTTCAGGCACTTGGATATATAATTGTGCTTAATCTCACTGGCAGGTATATGTGTAATCTTGAGGGTGAATGATCCTTCAGTTTAATAGAAAATTGTGCCTGTTAAGAACTCATTTAATGTTTTCAAGTTTTACAGTTACTTTTTATCTGGAGAATGAACCAAAATATCTGTGAAGGCCCCTTACTTTTATCTGATATACAGCAAATCATCAGTTTGTTCTGAATAATGTGGGTGCTGACCTGGCCTCGTGTGTGATGCCTTAGGTGGGAGGTCATTGTGTTACTTCAGAGAAGCAGGGAAGGGGGAGAACGTGAGGAAGCATCCATTATGCATCTGTAGGAAACAGACTTCATTAGTTCTTCTGTTCTTGGAACCATTTATTATAATTTCTATTCTTTTCCCACAACTGGGGGGGAATAATCTCATTGAGGCAGTGGAGCTGCTGTTGTGCTGTGCCTGGTGGGGAACCAGAGCAGTGAAAAGGAGCAGTGCAGTGGTAACCACAGCTCTTGGTGCACACAGCTTTGGCAGAACTGGCAGCTGTTGCATGCTGCCTAATGGAATGAACTAGGCATTCATCTGATTGCAAAGTGCTTTTTTGGCTTAATTTGAAAGATCATTCTTTGTTTAAAGGTTGCGGGAAATACTGATGGTGGCCAGTGCAAATATTAAAACACCAATGATGAGTGTTCCTGTGTTCAATACCAAGAAAGCCCTCAAGAAGGTGAAACATCTTAAGAAACAGCTCACAAGAGTCTGCTTAGCTGAGGTGAGCCTCCTGTCCAGTGCATCCTTTGAAAATCGGCAAAACAAAATCTCCTGTTTGAGCTCATCAGTAGGTCTGGCTTAGTAGGAGTTTTCACTTTTGAAGGTTTGACTGTGAATGCAGGATGAGAGAGTCCTTTCTGTTTACCTACTGAACCTGTAATACCTGCTAGGAAGTGGAGTGTTGGAAGGAATTGCAGTGACTGTGGCTGTGTAAAACTTAAATTCAATTTAACCTGTAGAACCCTGTCCCAGGCTGCAAACTCTGAAATGTAAAGGAAGGGAAATAGTTCAGAGAAAGCAGTAGTATGACGGCAGAGAGGATTTATGTTTGCTGCCATAGTCTTGCCTGGCTTTTTGTCAAGCCGTTTTTGACAGTCTCTAGAATTGGAGGGGTTCTGCTTTGTCTTTGAAACAAGATAACCTGGCTGTGACTGGCATAATAGAGACCTTTCTGTTTGCCCCCCACCCCTTCCCAGTCTCAGACAAGTGGCTGTGCTCAAAATGTGTGGCTCCCTGAAGACTCCATATACTGAAGTGTGATGTGTTCTGTGTTCCCTCTCTTCCTGGGAGTGCAGTCCTGTGCTCTCCTACATGCTGCACCCAATTCTGTCTTACTCTTGCAAGTTGAAAGCAGCAAGGATAAAGTTAAGACTCAGCTGTGTGCTGAAATACTGTCCTGTTCAATGAGATGGGGTCATAAAATGCAGCTGTTGACCCACTAAGAAGGGTAGTGTCTTGTGAAGAAGTCAGGTGGGAGGTGAGGCTGTTCTCCCACTGTTGTCTTAAGCTAATTTTTGAGAAGAGTTTAAGCCAAAAACAATGCAATAGGGTAGAGTCCTGTTCCTGCCACAAAACCTCCAGAAAAGTTTGCCTTGTATAATTCTGGTCTCCAGTGGAAAATAGTGGAATTGCAGGGAGTGAATGAAGTGTCTTCATCAAAGAAGTAACATTTTCACTTGGGGCTTTCGTAGGTCCTGCAGAAAGTGGACATAGAGGAATCCCTGCACGTGAAGCACAAGCAGAACAAGCATCGCCTCTACAAAATCAAATTCCATTTCTTGCCCCATGAATATTACCGAGAGGAGAAGTGTGTGAGGCCCAGGCAGATCTTGCACTTCATGGAAACAAGGTGGGTTTGCTTTCAGGTATTTTAATATTTGTTCGTCTTATGCCTTTTTATGAGCTCTTATGTTATTACAGCTGATATGGTTTTCAGAGCACCAGCTTCCTGTGGATGTGCTACCAGGAGCATTTACACGGTTGTGTTTATGTCTTGAATAAACTGTGGATCTGTGGCATAGTGACAGTGTAGAATTGTATCAGGGCAGACCTTTCACATGTCTCTGATATAGTCAGAGAAGAGCCAAATAAGCAACATCTCATTCCTTATCTTTGGATGCTTAAGCACTTACTACCAGCAGAAATGCTTGAATACTTTAGGTATCCCTTGGTGCTTTCATTGAACAGAACTAAACATTTTAATTTTTTTCTTTTTTTTTTTTTAGTATTTAAAAAAATAAATCAATCAGATAATGCTGGCTTATTTTTCCCCCTTTGTTTTTAGCCCCTGCTTCTATTCCCATGTCTGACCAAGTTTGTCTAGTTAAAAGTAGAACATTTAGTAAGGGTCTATGGAAAGCTATTTTTGTTTTGTAGAAAGCCTTCATTGATTTCTTCCTCCTTGAGTTCAAGCGGGGTTACTTTATTTTGTATGTGCTTGTTGGTCTAAAAAAGAAAAAAAGTCCAGTAATGAACCATCTCTTCTGAAGGTCAATTTAATGTGCAGATTTTATATCCAGATGAGCATCTCATTTTAAGCTTTGGATTCATGGCTACATCTGTGATAGTAAGAGAGCTGATACCAACCTTTGATTCCTAAAGGAATGGGAAAGGGATGAGAAGAAGAATTATTTGCTTTATCCTAGAAGTACTTTTGCATCCAACAGAGACTTTGTCCTGTTATGACTGGCTTTTTAACCAAAATAAATTATTTTTCTGACAACTTCAGATTGACTGTGGTGCTGTTGAGCTTTGACATTCTGGGTTGCTTCTTCTGTCAGGTTCTTCAAAATTTTTCTGGAAGCAATTAAAAGGAAGAATGCAAAGATGGCATCTTTTAGTGAAGTCAGCACTCGGAAGACAACTCGGAAGGATTTAGATGATGACCAGGACAAGGTACAGAAAAACACTTCCTGAAAAAAAGCCTCCCTTCCTTTACCTGTTTTTCAGAACCAGCGTTTGGAAAAGTGTAGCATGTTTCAGTGTACACAAAGTGTGTCAAGTCTAAATTGCTACTTAAATATTTTCTTCATGCATAAACTGTCTTTGCATTCTCGTAAAATTAACAAGGAAATTAAAGTTTTTGTGCATTAAATCCTAATTCACTGTACTCTGAAAATGCCAGTTTATTTTAGCTTCGCTGAGACAAAAGCATATTACTCTGTTTGCTCCCAGATCAATGTCCTGTTGTAGCAGTGCTTGTCAAAACTTTTGTAAAGGTCCTTTGTTTGTTCTTTTGCATGTTCCTTCTGCCACTGGTCTTCCATCAAGGACTGTCATTAGCAGTCTGATAGCTTATCCATCTTGTAGATACTCATCTTTTTTAGTGCTGAAGTTATTGTAAGTTCATTTCTGTATAGTAGTGGGCTTATAGAAATTAATTTGTCCTTAAAGATAGAACACTGAACGAGGGATTGTTAAATTCCAGATAATGATATAAAGCCTTTTGATGCTCTTGATGCTTCCTAACAGCCTCATTATCTGATCTGTCATGGGTTTCTAGAGACAGAATAATCAGGAAGCTGTAGCAGAGGAAGAAGAGAACATTGTTGATGCAGAAGCTGATGAAGGGGATGGTGATGCTACAGAAAGTAAACGGAGGAAGAACCAGGAAGAAGAGGTAATGACTTTATAGGTGCTCAGCACTGCTCTTTAATTGTCTCTTTCTTCTACCTGGGATTGAGTTGGGAAGGAGAACTTCCACTGAAGCAAAATGCTGAAAAAGCTCAAACCCCTCTTGAGAGGAGATAGGAAAATCTCTGCTTTGTGCTGATCAGTTTTCATTTGGACCTCCTTGGAAGCCTTGTTCTTCAGGCATTGGGTAGATGTGTCTTAACTTCACCTCTTGCTAATTTCATGCCATTAATTGTTTTTAAAACTTTACTGTTCTTAATAAATATTCTCCCTGGCTCTGCATGTTTCTCTGGGTTCAGTACTTCATAATTACTGCTTAAAAGATGGGTTGCTTTAACTTCAGCAAGAGGGTGGAGTAATTGAAAATCCTGAGGGAATCCCATCTTCAGAGCTGGATTATGGGAAGAGATGAGACTTTTGCAGGGGGAGAAAACTAAATTCTGTTACAGTTCCAATAGCTTGTAGCATCCCAGACTGTGCTGAGGAATAATGGCGAGATTATAAAGAAATAGAGACTGAACTGAATCTGTTGTATTATTTTCTTTACAACAGAATTGCGTTTTCCTTGTGCCATAGGCGAGGTACTTGCAAATCAGCAGTGAAGAGTATTCCTGAATTAAACTGTTCATGGTCTGCTTTGTTTCTGTACAGGTTCTGGCTCAAATAAATACAACTTTGTTTCTTTGCAGGTCGACTATGAGAGCGAAGAAGAGAATGGGGAAGAAAATGTTGATGAGACTCCAGAAGATGAAGAGGCTGAATCAGAAAAAGAAGAAAAGACTCCTGGTGCTGAAGAAGATCAGAATAAAGCAGAGGGTGAAGAATCTCAACCTCTTTCATTCGTGTCTCAGACTAAAAAAGGGAAAGATCAATTACTTCAGGCAGCAGAGGTGCGAGTAAATGCTGTTCTGGACAGCCACCCATCCATACAGGAGTACACATTTGACACCGAAAATGAACTTTGGTGTGAGGTAAGGTGCCTGGATCATCTGTGGGTGGTTGCATGCAGCTCCCATAACAAATGGATCTTTTCAGTGCAGTGCTGCTGTTTTATCTCAGCAATCCCGTATGAATGCAGAAAGTGGCACTACAAATGTGCTTCTCGACACAATTTTCAGTAATTTCTAATTTTCAGAATGCCTGATGAAACTTCTTTTTAAAAGCAAGTTTTTGACAGGTTTATCATGTTTTTGATCTTTAAATATGCAATGGACTGCTGTGCAGCTCTTGATGAACAAAAGTGATGGCTGGACTGTTGAAAAAAATCTCAGCACCTTAAAAAACCAAATAAAACCCCTAACAAACAGATACCCATCCTCTCTCCCCAAAGAAAGCCACCCCAAATAAACAGTGAATGTAAGTTCAGAGATCTTGAAAGCAATGTGGATGACTGATCTTGGCATGGGGAATTCGTACTGGCATCGTTCAGCTCGGATTCCAGTCAGATGTTTATGTTCCTAAACACACAACTCGGGTGATTCCAGTTGTCTGCTTTTTGCCTCCAAAGAAGTGGGTTGTTTATTGAGCCTGGTATTCAAACTTCCTCACACTGTGTTGGTTTTTTCCTGCCAGGTTTCTCTGGCGCTGCCGCTGACGAAGGTGTACTTTGATCTCTCCTCCTTGCTCACCTCCCTGGCACGCAGCACAGTGATCCATGAGGTGAAGGGGATCACAAGGTGCCTGTTGAATGAAAGCACCAATAAGGAAGGAGAGAAGGAATTTGTTCTGCACACTGAAGGGATAAACATGGTGGAGCTGTTCAGATACTCTGACGTGTGTAATCTATTTATAATCCCAGACTTGAATGATCTTTTGTGTTCTAGGGGATGATGGATGCCATTTCAATTTATCTGGGGTGATCTGTAGCCTTTTCAGCTCTTAAACTCTCTTCCTCCTCCTTTTTACCCCCAGATCTGTTCAGAGCTCAGTAGAGCCTTTTCTCAAGGGCATCTTGCAAATCAGTGTTTGTGCAGCAGCCAGTGCCTAATGACAGATGATTTCACACCATGCTGCTTACTGTGTCTCTAAATGTTACCCAAGGGAGTTCTTCCATCTAAATGAATTGCAGTGCTTGGAAATGAATAGTTCTGTTACCCCATCTGGCCCATAACACAACAAATACAGGATTGGTTTAAGATATATCTTCTCTTTTGCTAAAAGTTCTGGCTGTCTGAGACACTGGGTGTTGCACTGTGTTGTTTGGAAGACTTTAACACATTCCTCTGCTGCTGGGGATGGTTTGTTAGTTTGCTTTTTGTAATTTCAGTTAATTTTCTCCTGTGGTGAGTTTTGATTCCAGTACTCCTATTCATGTGTATAATGCTGCTTAAACATAAATCCCTGGAATCATTTTTGTCTGTGTTTGACTCTGAGCTGCTTCATAGTTGTTCTGTAACTGTTGATGCTGATTAAGCTCATGAAAAATGGAGAAAAAAAGCTATCTTAGCTTAGCTTAAGTTATTTGGAAATACAGAGCAACTGCTGTCCTAATTTGCATCTCTGTTTTTTTCCACTTTTAGATTTTGGACCTGAACAGACTTTATTCCAATGATATCCATGCCATGGCTAAGAATTATGGAATTGAATCAGCCCTGAGGGTGATTATAAAGGAAATAAAAGATGTATTTGCTGTATATGGTAAGATTTTTTTGTATTTTTAAAGGTAGTCTTTAATACCATTAGATTGGAAAATGCAGCCACAGTGCTTACAGTTATGGTTTTGCATGATCATTCCATTTATGTGCATATTTTTAAATTGCAGGTTTTCATCATTTTAATCATTCCAGTGTCTTCTGCACAGACCTTGTTAGTTAATTATTAGGTTTCTTTTAATCAATAGAAAATACACTAGATGAGTTTGAATTTATCCCCCTTTCACAGAGTTTTTCTATTCTGGTATATTTTTTGCAAGCTATAAGGTCCAAACAAATGAATTATTGATGTCTGAGGAAGCTAACTGTTAGACTTGTATAGTGGCCCTGAGAATAGGATCAATCTTGCCTCATTCTGGCTTTTTAATGATGGGAATCTAGGCACCAGAGATTTTATATCTTCCTTAAAATAGCTGCACTGCATTGTCTGAATGTTCTTCTCTCTGCATAGATTATTCAGAGAGTTCAGCCTGGGGAGGCTGCCTGACTTAGACTGCTCAAGTTAGGCATGTTGAATTGCCCTTCAGTGAGCTGAGTCTTGCTGTGAATTAAACTATTGAAAAGAGGGAAGATTAATACAGTGGGAATTTTAGCAAGCAGTTATATCAAACGGATTTGCCAGCTGGCAGCCCAGAACGGTCTCACCTTCAAGTTGTTCAAGAACTGCTTGGTAAATGTTGACAGAGCTGTTAATGATCCCCCATTACACAGTTATTTAGAAATCAGTGCTATTTCTTTTTAGCCTAAACAGGATTTTTTTCTGTGGATGCACAGAGAACATCAGAATCTTTCTGACTCCAGAGCCCAGGCCATCGAGTGAGGGGATAGAGCTCTGTCCATTCCAGATGGACGGATGCATGATCCCCCTCTGCATAAACAGAGATGGTCCAGGCCCTACTCATTTTATGTAGAGAAACTCTGCTGCCTTTCAGCATTCTTGACATTTCAGTTTCCCTGGAGAGATATTGTTTTGTATGATAGGTCTGCCTCTCTTGGATATTTGAGGGGAGCAGTTAAGGCAAACACACACTGCCAGAAGAATGTTAATGGAGTTGTTCTCCATGTTGATTGGTTCAAGGGGTTTAATTTAGATCTGATTTATTTAAAAAACCCACACACTTAGCCCTTGAATGCTCTGATGATTGCTCTTTCTTGTGTTCTAAGGGATTGTGGTAGACCCTCGGCACCTTTCACTTGTGGCAGATTACATGTGTTTTGAAGGAATTTATAAACCGCTGAATCGTTTTGGAATTCAGTCCAACTCCTCCCCTCTGCAGCAGATGACATTTGAAACCAGCTACAAGTTCTTGAAGGAAGCAACAATGATGGGTAGGTGGTTTAGTTCGAGATCTCTTGCTGCAGCGTTTCACATGTGCTTGGTTTTTCATCCTAACTTTCCACTATTTTGAGTAAAGCACAACTGCATTAGAAAAAAATACCAGAGGCTAAAATTTTAATTAAGCCCTTGTCCAGGAAAATGTTCCAGGTGTTTTTAATAAAATTCTGTCAGCTTAAATGAAGTCAGCTCCCACATGTAATTTGTGGGGTCTGCAACTCCTTTCTTTAAGAATTAGATAGGCATTTTTATAACAAACCTTTAGGTTGTTAAGGTTTGTTATAGCAAAGCTTTATAACAAGCTACTAAATCTGTCTTTTTCTGTCTCTGCTGTTATCTTCTCTGCTCTGTTTCTGTGCCTCTCTTAAAACTTCCATATCTTCTCTAGACTTGCTATTCAGCATTTTATTGTGAGAACAGACCTCTTGGTTGTTACTTTGATTTACCACTTTACTATCTTTGCATTTTTCCTCAAAGACAGACAAAGGGTCAGGCTCCTTTGTCTAATGGTAGGTTTCTGTGTGCCATTTGAGATTCCCAAGAGTATCCTTCTGCCCTCTAGTTGCCTCTCTGGAACGTGCAGATATCACATGGCTGTGTGGATCATTTAGGACATTTGGAACACCACTAGCCATCCACATTTAAGGCCTTCTATCAAAATAAAACTTATGCTTTAAGTCTGTCATTAGATTATGTGATCTCATGCTTTGGATGCTAATTACATCTCCCTTTTGCAAATAGACTTGGTGTCTGTCACTTGCCAGTCGGATGCTCCCCTTGGATGCTACTGCACTGCCTCCTTTCCTCCCAGTTACAGATGGGGAAAGCCCTCATCTCCTCAGCTTGTGCCTTAAACTGCCTTGCACAGGTGTCAGAGATGCTTTTATCACTGAATTCCTTGTGGTTAATGCTGCTTTATACCTTTTCTGGGAAGGTAATTTGGGTTTTAATGAACAGTGTTGGTTACAATTGACTTAATTGATCTGAAAATCTTAAAAGGAAAGTGTAAATCCAGGGTGAAATTGAGGAGAAGAGGATGTTCTTGTGCAGTTGCACTCCCTGGATTTATATCATATCACACACTGACTTGGAAATGAAATCCCATGAGCTTTTTTGCCAAGTGAAATGTAGTTTATGGATAATATTACAAATAAAGACATGCAGTGCATACTGACAGCAGGGCACGGTGACTTGGCAGGAATGCTGCACTGATTACAAAGCAGAGGGAGTTAATGATTTCACCACGCTGGAAATCAAAGTCATAGTGGGGATTGCAGCAGCCTGGATCTAATCTGCTGTAACGTAACTAATAACTTGACTGTACAGTTAAAGAGACACTGCAAGGGAGCCTCGGGGCAGATGGCCCTGAGCAGTAAGAAGGAAAGAGGAAGGTTTGTGGCTGCCCTGCACAGGTTGCTGATCAGGGCTTGGTGTGCAGGGAGCACAGGGCAGCACAAGTGAGATCCCTTGGGCTGTTTGCTTGGAGAACAACTCTTTGTTAGCATCACGTGAGCAAACAGGGCAGTTACGACTGTCCTGTTTAACGACCTTACAAAGGAGCTGTTTTTCCTTCAGCTGACACACATTTAGGAGCAGCCATTTGGTTATCCAGCTGTGGCTGAGATCATAGCAGCAAGCGCACTGTGCTGTGGTGCAGCTCCTCCCCACATCCTCTGCGTGATAGAAAGTTCAGCACATTTTGCTCAGTAGAATAAAAAAAACCAAACTTATTAAAAGTTTAACAGTTTTATTTCCAATATTCTAACTGTTCTAACGATAAAATTCCAGCTTGCTGTAGTCAGGGTGAATGAAAAACAGCCTGGTTGCTTAGAAAAACAGTGGAAGCAAAACAATCCCAGCCAGACATGTCATCTGGAGTGCTTCCAAATTTCTGTGACATTATTTCGCTACAGTGAGCAACCACAAAATCGAAGGAATTCATGGAATGTCTCTCCAGTGAAAAGTTTTCTTCCTATCTAGCCAGAAGGATTTAAAATCCACATCAAAACAATTCACTCTAACAAAGGGAAAAGGCAGCAATGACAAGGGAATCTTTTTGGTTTTGCCTTACACGTATTTTTTTTAGTGATGTATTTAATCAGCAAAATGTGTTCACTGGAAAGTCAAATCTGTGTTCTCTTAGAACTCAGAACGTGTTGTCTTTCCATGCTGAAGAGGGAGAATTTAGTAATGTGTGGCCTAATTCTTTGCTTGGACAAAAAAGATCGGGATGAGATAATAGTTGTTGTAGGAGGGGTAGGAAGAGTTTTGGACTCTTGCTCCCAGAAATCCCAAGTCAGTGTGAACAGCAGGTGGCAGAGCCTCTCTGGACCAGATGGCTTCTTGCATGTAAACCAAAATGCTTTCTTTCCAGCACTGACCTTTGAGAAACCTTTGGGCACCTCCTAACAGATTTTGTCTGAATTCCATTGCAGGTGCCCACGATGAGCTGCGCTCCCCTTCGGCCTGCCTGGTGGTTGGAAAAGTTGTCAAAGGAGGGACTGGCTTGTTTGACCTCAAGCAGCCCCTGACATAGTGTTCTGGTGATAACTTAAGGATTCTGACTGAAATGTTCATAAGAGCTATGTGTGCTCTACAGCTACACAATGAGGGCACGTGACTGTGTCCCCAGTCATCTTCCCTGTGCCAGAAGGCTTCTCAATCCGGATACCCAGTGAGCCTTGTCTATTGAATGAGTACAGGAGCTATCCTTTGATCCAAAGAAACATTTATTTACTGTTCAGTGTAAAAAATGAGTTTATTGGTTTACATAGAAAAGAATAAAATGCAGGAGTCTGTCTGGGTCTCAGAGAGGCCGTGCAGCAGCTGTGGCAGGCAGAAGTCAAAGCAGAATCTGTCTATGCTGTCTTAATTTTTGTGGGGCAGAATCCCATCAGGGTGGGTGGTGCCAGTTGCCTCATGGTCATTAACATGACAAATTTCCAGCACTGGAAATAGCATTCCAAACTGGCAGGTGTAGCTGGGCAGTGCTGTGCTTCACCTGCTACACTTGTATTGGAGCATCTGTGCTTGAGTGTTGATTTCCTCATCTTTTGCTGCGCTGGGGTGCACTGCCATGACTTGTATAAGTTTTGGAGGATGCATTTTCCTATTCTTCTACTTCATTTAGTAAGAATAATGTGTCTGTGACACAGTTGTTAAATTTCTGTATTACCTGAACACTGGAATTCAGAGTTTTCATGGTTCCTATAGGCATTTTCCAGTGCCTACTCTTATAACTTCTTTGTATGGAACAGATCTCACACAGTGAGAGACCTGACTTTTGCTAAGGATTAATTCCTTAAATGCCAACATGAGCTGCTGTGGCAGTGACTACACAGAAGACTCCTGTAAGAATTACCAAAACAGAGATTGTAAACTATTTTTGCTTACATCTTCTGTATCAAAGAGAATATTTAATAAAGGACATTGCAAAGAAATATCCTGAATGCCCTGTTATGTGGCTGTGTTACCAAGGGGAGTTCCCTATGTGGCCAACAGCCACCACTTGGACTCTGGTTGCTGTTAAAATCGTGTAGCCCAGAGCTGTTAGCCACTCCTTGGAAATCAGGCTTGTTTATGCATTCAACTTTAATCAGAATGCACTGTGCACAAGTAGATAAATTCTTGAGAGTTTGATCACTACCATCTAGGCAAGTTCTCTTAAGAGTTTTCAATGCCTGATCATTCCCACTGGTACCTCAGTGGGAAAGCACCAGAGCTCCCTTAGTCAGCTGAGAAGGGCCACTTCCAGAGGGGCTGCACCAGAGGGGATCAGAACAGAGAGTGGGAGACGTTGGCTTGGGACTGTGAAAGAGCCTCTGTGGAGACTCTTGATGAACTGTTCTGCCTCAGCCCCTTAAAACTGTGTCACATGTCCTGCCAGTTGCACTGAAGCCGAACAAATGCGTTGGCTCAGCAGAGGTCCAGTTTCACTTTGCAAATCTTCATAAAAGATTTCCTTGTGTCTTTCTCCGGTCTTAGCACCTGCTATGTATTTCTCAAAAACATGTCGTTCTGCAGACGATCGTAAGAGAATTAGTTGGATACAGTTTGGCAAATGGTTAGATGGGGATGAACAAACATTGTACAGAAAGACTTCTGCTTTCAGGCTGCTGGTCTGTACTGGTGAGTCCAGAACAGACCTTCTGGTTGAGAAAAATCCCCAAGAGGTGTTCACCGTCCCCCAGTGAAGAGCATCAGTGCTACACTTCCTATCTGGAGATGTGGCATCCTTCAGTTCTCAGAAGAGTTTGGCCTAAATAACTCATTCTTCTGAGTAGGTGGTTAGTCACTCCTGCTCCCAGGTTCTCTAATACTGATGATTCTTTAAGTAGAGCTGTTTGGAAAATGTGCTCAGGCTACGGCAGGATGAGCCAGTCTACCCTTTCTGTGTTGAGTTGCCTTTAAAATTTTGGCACAGGTCAGGATCCAAAACCCAATTCTGATTGTACTGAAAGAACTGGCATGGTAGGAAAGTCCTGAACACAATTCAGATCTTAGCCAGGAAAAAGAAGTAGGTGGCTTCTCCTGTTCGTGGACAGAAGTGATAGGGGAGAGACACGACCTCAGATGAAAGTCCATGCCTTTAAGGCTGGAGAAAGGCAGATGTTTTGGCATATAAATGGGTTTAGTTTATACTGTGAAGGAGAAGCAGCTGAGGTAGCAATTGCTCTTAATCCCTAGTGTGAGCAGGTTGGCTTGGGAATCTAGATCTAAACTGCCCTTTCTGAGACAGGAGAAGTTTTGATTTGCTTAAAATTCACTTGTGTGCAGAAAATTGAAGTAGAAAAAAGTCCTGCTCCCTGTGTCTAGAAGACTTCTCTTTCTTTTCATGTGCCATGAACCTCTGTGCATCTAGATCTTCTATTTTAAAGTGAATTTCTTCTCCTTGCACTGATTTCTGTCACTGTACAGTGTTTTGTGAGGAAGTGTGAGCTACATACCCTCAAGCAGGGTCTGGGAGAAGTCTGCAGTAATGGATGGGACTCTTGCTGCTTTGTCATTATGTAAAAAAGACAAATGGGAGTCAGTTTTGGCATAAAGGACCCCAAAGAGCTGGCAGTAATGTGATTTTGTAGAGAGAAGGAGATAATAATTGAAAGGCCAGAAGAATGGGCTAGAAAGCCCCTTTGGATGGTGAGAATGGAGCTCTGCAAATATTTTAAGGTGGAAATTAATAACTGGGACTTCCTTTTTTTTTTTTTCTTCTAGTAAGTATCTTACTGCTCTGAATAAAGATTTCAGTGTGGTTTTTTGCTGCTGAGGAAACCTCCTGGTTCTCTCTGGTGGCAGACCAAGCTCAACTAGTCAGAAGTGAAGAAACACATCAGATGGCCCTGAAAACTCTTCATGCTCTTTTTGGCTGCTTTCTGCAGGTTCATTTCGATTCCACACTATTTACAAGTCTTTCTTCAAATACTTTTGATGTTATTTTGAAAACTGTCAGAAATAATGCAAAACTAACACTGAACAGTCAAATCTTGAGGTGGTTTTCTCTAGTTTGTGTATGTCTGCAGCATTTCCATTTGCAGGTGGTTTAGAAGTCAGGTGCTGTGTTGGCACTGGCCACGCTCTTAATGCTTCTTCCTGGTAACCATCCCTTCTCTTAACTGTCTGCTGTACTTTCTTCATCTCCATTAATAACAGCAATCTGTCTGTTACTTAAAGGGGACTTATAAAAGAGGGACAGTGACTTTTTACACAAGGCAAATAGTGATAGGACAAGGGGAAGAAGTTTTGAATTAAAAGAGAAGAGATTTAGATTAGATGTTAGGAATAAATTCTTTACTGTGAGGGTGATGAGACACTGGACCAAGTTACTCAGAGAGGCTGTCCCATCCCTGGAAGTATTCAAGGCCGGGTTGGATGGGGCTTTGAGCAACCTGATCTAGTGGAAGTTGTCCCTGCCCATGGCAGGGGGTTGGAACTAGATAATTTTTAAGGTTCCTTCCAACCCAAACCATGCTATGATTCTACAGTACAAAACACCCACTTCTGACCCAGATTTATCTGTAAGACAGGGATAGCAAATATTTTCAGTGTGTTGGTAATGGTGAATCACATTTTATTTGCACAGCAGTTGGAATGTGAGCTATGTTCAAGCTTAATAAATCATAAGGGGAGGCTTGTTTTTGTCAGTAAATGATTAAAAAAAATCTGAAATTGGGCATTGAGAATGGATACAAGTAGGAATTAGTTCTTCTTTCACCTCCAAAGCAAAGCTAAATATTAGAAAACAGGGAGCAGAAATGTTTGTTTTCCCAGATTGCTGGTTCCCATGTTGCTATGCTTGTGTAGGTCAGTAACCAGGCAGTGGCCACAACACAGGTCCAAGAGACCTTTAGTCATTTGGAGCCTTTCTGGACAAACCACTTGAAGTTTGCCAGTAAGTACTGGAATCTGGAAGCGACCTCATCTGCTGAGGGATTTGGCAAGTGGGAGGGCATGTGAGACCTCAGTGACACTTCCCACAAAGTCAGATTGTGGTGACCAGATCATGCTCCTGGATCTGTCTGGCAGCAGGCGGATCAAGCCAAAACAAAAGCCTTTCTCTGGGGTTAGGTCAGATGAGAGAACTTGTGAGCATCACCCATGAGGGCTGAGATCCAAAATGTACTGGAAGTTTCGGTGCTGAACGTGGCAGTCTTCATCTTTGGGGTGCACGTGAAGGCTGGGGTCTAGGGGTGTGTAGATGACTGGTATGAGGTGGGGGAGAATGAGATCTGCATCCCACAGCTTCCTGCATGGCAACCAGCTACCTCAGCCTGAAGGGAACAGCGGGAACTTTGTACATCCTGATTTACCTTGCTGTTTATGTTGCATGGATGATGCTTCACCCTGGAGACCCCTGAGTTTTGTTTTGTTTTGTAGGTAATGTAACTAAAAGAGAGCAAATGTGACTTTGACAGTGCACCCAGGGAAGAGGCAGTGACCCATGGCCAGTTGAACCCATGAGCCCAGTGCTGAGGGCAGTCATTGAGGGCACAGGAGACCTGCTTTGGGCCCTCTGCAGCCCTGAGGGGCTTCAAACACACCTCCTGAGTGCACTAACTGCCAGCCCAGGAGAGGAAAACTTCAGTTTTCCTGCTCTGAAACTCCTTGCTGCTGCTGAAAGTAACATGCTGTTCACAGAGACAAGGGCAGGAGGAGGTCAGCTCTGATCCCAGGGGAAGGGAGGGGAAACTAGGGCTTACTTGGAAGACCAGAGAAACCTTTCTCCTAGTGTTTGTGCAACCTCTTCCAGCAGGGCGGAGAGAAATCCTGCCTCAAAACAGTATTTCATCCAGCTCTTTTTCAGAATTTAAGGCATTTTCCTGTGATGGGAAAGACAAGTGTTCTAAGTCCTCAGGGAAAAGAGGGTTATGAAGCTCTGTGAGCACTGTGACCCCCTAGTGAAGCAACCACCCAGCTCCTTCAGCCTTGCCTTGCTATATCCATTCTGATTTACAGTGCGGTACAGGTTTGGTGAGGCCTGAGGATGCTCCCAGTGGGAAGTGGACACCAGTACTGCAATGTCCAAGCCTGGATGCTGAGCTGGAGGCATACAGGGGTATAATGGAGTGCTCAGAGGGCTGTAGGGTGGGAAATGAAGGTACTTCTAGAGCTCTGCTGGCTGCAGGGTCAAGGGGCAGCTCAGCAGCTGTTTTCAGAATGCGAAGTTGATCAGGGAGTGCAGAGTTGATCAGGGAGGCATCCTTAGCACGTCCTCCATGGAGGCCTGAGCTGACTTGTCAGCCAGGGCCAGCCCAACATCCTGTTCCTGCTTCTGTTACAGAGGGTGCCACAGAGCCAGGATTAAGCAAGCTGGTCATTAATGTTGTTTTACAGTTTTCTGGCGTAGATCCCTCAAAAGAGCTGACTGTCCAAATTGCCCTGGAAAAGTTTTAGGTCTGATTTATTGATGGAGAGGATGTAGAGCTGTTCCCGTTTTCCTAGGTGCAGTGTGCCCTGCCAGCTCTGGGAAGATAAATGATCCCCCTCAGTGGAGCTGCCTTGAGTCTGGTGGGGCTGTGGCTTGGTCTGTAGTAACACTGCTGCCGGTGTTTGGGTTTTGGAGCCTTGCCTGGCACTACAGAGAGAATAACGAGTGGTCAAGAAGTGACAGTGAAACAGTAACACAAACTCCAGTAAATACAAGGTGTATTATTAATGGGACATTAAAACCAAAAGGGCAAGTAGAGCAAATCATATGCTGGCAGTACAACAGCTCTGCAGAAAAATCTGAGGGCCGTCGCTTGGAAAAAAGTAAATCAATGCTCTGTAAAACAGTTCATTAGAGGGTTCTTCTGCTTTTTGTTTTACTATGTTTTCTCTGCCTAGGAACCTGGGTTACTTGTGGAAGATGCAGAATTTGAGATGTCTTTTAGCCCCAGTAGCCTCCTGAATGAAAATAATGCTACAAACCAGGGCAGCGTCCTCAGCCTGCCATGGGAATCAACTGCAACTTAATGGATCTTCATTAATTTTGGGTAAAGCTATAGAATTGAATTTTTACAGGAGTAGAAAGACAGCAGAATCTGAATTTCTGCTTTTGCAAAGCACAGGCAGGAGTTTGAGGCTGGACCCAGACTGGTGCCCAGTGAGGGGCAGCATCAGGGAGGGCCCATTTCATCCCCTCTGCATAAACATCAGCCCTAGGGACAAAGTTGTGTAATTCTGCAGTAACTGAAGCTCAGGCAACAGCTTTTGTGCTTTGCCTCAGGTTTGGGGGCTGGTCCAGGGCTCTGGACAGGAAAGAGTTGCTGAAACAGCTCTTTTAAGATGCATACACTCCTCCACCTACTGGGCTGTGGGTTTGCTCAGTTATCTCTGGTACAGCCAGATTACTACAAGCTCATCTTCCTTCATCAGACATAATGCCCACACATGGTCCAGCTGAGCAGGCCAGCAGCAACTGGGTGACACAAAGCATGTGGTGGAAGCATGGGCAGGATCTACCCCTTTACCTCGACCCAATGGGCTCTCATTGACCCAACTCTTAGCCACTGAGTGGTTTCAAGTCTCGGTGTTGGCCCTTGAAGCCAAGTCCTTCCCAGGCAGTGCTTTTACAGGCTCTCAGCTTTACCTTTCACTTGCAAAGGTTTCGTAGGTGTTGCACAAACAGCTCTTGCACAAACAGCTCTTGCAGCTGAAGCTCCGGCCAACTCAAGCCTAACTGTGTCCAGCTTAACTGTGTTCCCCCACTGCGTCCTCATTCCCAGCACCCCAAGAGCCTCCCCCTTGTTTAGTAATGATCATCCTCTCCAGAAGCCCACGATGGAGCTGCCACTCCTCTTCCCTGTGGTTCATGTTGGATTGCCCAGGTTGCTGGTGGGGCTGGTGCTCTGGGGAGGGGGCACCAGAGAGGCAGGGGATGGGCCTGGGTCGCTGCTGCCTCCCCCCTGTGCAGTGGCAGAGTGTGACTCCTCTGCCCAACAGCCTCCCCCTCTCTGTCTGTGCTGAAACCAGCTTCTCCCTTCCTGTGCTTCAAATTCAAGGAACTGAAATTAATTTGGTTTGTTCGGGGCTTTTTTTTTTCTCTTTCTTGCCAACATCTGTCATACCAAACTGTTTCCACGCTAAGCTATTTAAGGGAAATGAGTCTCTGCTGGTTTGTGAATGGGATGGGATGGAATGGGAGACCTCCATGGAGGGTGTATGACTGACAGCACATTCACCTGGTCAGGCCACAGCATGTGAAGCCATGCTGGGATTCATCACAGCTAATCCCAACATTACAGCCTAGGAGTTGTGCTGCAGGGACCTGCATTTCCCAGAGCCTCTCTGACTGTGAATATAAGTTGTCAGCTGGGGTTTTGTTCTGTGCAGTCCTACAAAGCCATGTGAGGCAAATGTTTTATCCTCCTGGGATTCACGGATATCTTTTTAAAGGAAATGTTTAAAATGAGATTGAGATTTCTTCCTGGAAACGCTGAGTTGTTCCAGGGAAGCAAAGCATTCTTAATTGCAATGAAAGGATTATGCAATAGGACTTGGACTCCTGAGTACTGCGCTGTCTGTGCCAGAAGAATCGATCCGTTAAAATAAGGTTTTGTGGATGAGAAAGCGGAAATGTCGACACGAGGAACACAGATGTCCTGAAGAGTTGGTTTCAGTTCAGCTTTGCACCTTGCTGGGTCACCAGAAAGACTCCAAAAAAACCCCAGAGCATGATACATCAAACCAAGAGACAGTAATTTTCCTGGTATAACAAAACCCAGCATTTCAGTTGGCCTCAGACTTCATCTGAGCTTCTGCTCCAGGAAGGTATTTCAGACGTCCACAAGTTTTGAAGTGATTTTAGATGTGAAAAGGTTTGTGCCAGTATAAAATAAACCAGCCAGGTTTCAACATATGCAGTTCTCTATGATTTTTTTGGTCCTAATCTTGCTTGAATTAGTGGGGAGGGGTCTTATGGATAAGAGAGGGTTTATTTACTGCCTGACAAACCACTTGAAAAATGCCCATCTACATTTCAATAAATAAGGAAAACTCATGACGGGTGTATGCTCTTATGGCTTAAGTTGCTTTCAAAAATTAACTTGCCTTTCTCAACACTGCCGGTTCCTCCTGGCAAATTGATAAAAAACATCTTTGTCAGGATCAGTCAGAAATCCTGTGCTAGGGCCAAACACCTGAGAGTTGGAAGCACTGTCTGAGAGTCACCAAGGTAGCCGACAAACACAAAGCATTCACTCTGTGATATGTCTTCCCTGTTTCCTAGGAAAACCTTCCACAGCTTAAAAATAGAGTTGTCAGACCTGGTATGCTTGAAACAGCTATGAGTTTAGATGGATGTCTGTCAAAGAGTGTATTTACAGTGGCTGTTTGGGACAAGAGACTGAGAAATCCTGGATAAACATACCGAGTTAAGCAGTAGAGAAATAGAGAAGGGGAAAGGACCAGTGAAGTCCTGCCATTCCCATTTGAGTCAATTTTGCTGGTTTTAATATCTTTAAGGCAGGTTGAAGGTTACTGTGTCACTGACAAGCTATTTACACCGTGCCACAAAAATACCTGGGCAGTTAACCCTAATGTGTACTGAGGAAAAAAATAACTTCTTAATGTGTACTGGGGAAAAAAGTAACCCCTTAATGTGCACTGGGGAAGACAATTATTCCTGAACTATGCATTTTTGCAATGATACATCTACCTGCAAGCCCACTAGTAATTAATTACCTTGGTACAGCCCAAAAATGGAACACAGCCTGCAGCATCCAGCTGTGTTAGACTGCACAGGGGGGTAGTGCAGCTTTAAGCCCTGATGGCCATTCTCATGCTACGGTTTGTGTTGTCTTTTTTTCTGGCTCAGTAGCAGAAACGTGCCTATCTTCCTTGCTGCCTTATTTCATGGCTGCTTCTCATTTTCTGAAGACCTGACATCGCCTCAACAGTGCCACAGCATCAGGTCAGGGCAGAGCATCTCAGCCTTCACTTCCATGGAATGGTTTGGGTTGGAAGGGACCTTTAAAGGCCATCTGGTCCAGCCCCCTGCAATGAGCAGGGACATCTTCAGCTAGATCAGGTTGCTCAGTGACCCTTTCAACCTGCCCTTGAATGTGTCCAGGGATGGGAAATCTACCACCTCTGCAACCTGTTTCTTCTCTGGTCTTGTGACAGATTGATTTAATGCAATGATGCTGGAGCAACTCAAAGCTTCCACTAAGTGAAAGGAAGAGCTACAGGGTTAAAGCAAATGTTTTTAACGCTCACAAGACCTGGGCTCTGTTCCCATCTCAAATGCAGATGTTTCATGATCTCAGACAAATCACATCACTCCTCCATGCACAGGGGGGGCCTCACTGGCGTTGAGACTTCAACAGACACAGCTGAGACTTCTTTACTACAGGCTCTTGACAGCACCCTGTGACATTTTCCAGCAGAAGCTGTTGCTACTAAATAAAGGTTTATAAACCTGTTTCCTGACTGCATTTGCTGACAATTTCTGCTCCAAATCTAATCACCCCAAAGACATGTGATGCTATTTTCATTAGCTCTGAAAGCCCCAGGCAGAGCTTGCTGGCACTTAGGAGTCAGTCCTTGTTTTAGCACCCTGCAAACTACAGGCATCCTTTTTATTTTTTTTGCTCATCATGGCAAGAAAAGAATTTTGGTTAGGAATCAGGCTGTCCAAACTGTACTTACTATATTGTCCTATTAAAGACAGAATAGAGGATGAGTGTGTTCATCATGCACAAGTCCTCTGCTGTGCTTGTCCAAGGAAGAGAGAACATCTAGCACAGAAGCTCTTTAGCCAGCTGTAAGCACGACCTGTGCTTTTAGCATGAGGATTCCCAGTCCAATTTTCTACCTTCTGTCCACAAGGAAGTGTCAAAAACCATCCAGACCCCAAGGTGATGGATCCTCCTGCTTGTGGGTCCTCCTGCCTTTTTGCTGCTTGCATTTGCCATTCAATTTTGGGTCAGCTCAGAAAGCCTCCAGGATGTGTGATGCTCTTTCTGCAAATCTTGGGAGCATGGCATTTTTTTGGCACTACATATATCAGTATCCTGTAGACACCCTGCAACCCTCTTCTGCTCTGCTCTGCTGAGAAAAACAGTGTGTTTGGGAAGCAAGCAGTCCATCCAGCTGCAGTTTCCATCTGCCAGATAATGCCCTTCCGGGAGAGAGAGGTGCAATCATGCACTGAAGAGGTTTGACTCAATTCCCAGGCATCAATTACACTTGGTCTCATTAGTGTTTTACAGTCAATTACTCCTCACATTTAATCTTTCAAAAGGCAAAATATCTGGGAAGCAACCAGGCCCTGGAAGGAGAAAACCAATGGAATGTTTTTAGCTTTCATCAGTCACCTTCTCTATCTAAATCCACCACTGCATCACTGAAAGCTTGACAGCATTGCCTTGTAAGATGTGGGCTTAGATCATAGAATCATAGAATAATTATGTTGGAAAAGATCTCCAAGATCGCTGACTCCAATCTTCGACCTTCTCTATTTCTCAGCTTTAGATGCCCCTCCTCTTCCCCTCAGGAGAAAGCTGGAACTGCAAGGAGGTGTCCCCTGAGTCTCCTCTTCTCCAGGCTGAACATACTAAGTGCCCTGGACCGCTTCTCCTACGGCTTCCCCTCAAGGCCCTTCACCACCCTCATTGCCCTGCTTGGGACGCTCTCCAAGAGCTCGATATCTTTCTTCCCTTGCCGTGCCCAGTGCTGTCCACAATATTCCAGGGCAGGCCGCAGCAGCGCAGAGCAGAGCGGGACAATCCCCTCCTGTGGTGGAAAACCCTGGAGTGACCTTCAAAGGCTCCTTTGACAACATATCCCTCACCCTGCTCGTCATGCTCTGCCTGAGGACCCTCAGGCCATGCTTGGGCCTCCTGTCTG
>NW_016690433.1:0-69452 GCF_001604755.1 Lepidothrix coronata
TCTTCTAATAATTCAGGCTACATCTTAGGAGGGTGTTTGGTCCATTTCACCTGGAGTCATCTCATCAGTTTTGTGCAGGGTGTTTGATAAAACAAGAGATAAAGTCACACATCAGTAGACAAACTTAATTCACTTAAGGCACTGAATTCACTTAAGACACTAACAGTGAACTTCAGGCAGTGAGTTGAACAGAGATATATAACTATTACAGAACACCCACACACTAAACAAAAAGTATACTGTGATTAGAAAAAAAAATTCAGGAACTTTTCCCCACTGGCTATGTGAAACAGAGAGGAGTATATAGTACAAGATCCACCCTGTACTCTTCTGAATTTGAGTCTCACATTTTAAATAGATAATGGTTTCAGTATTTGAGGCTCCTGAATTGATCTCTGTGGTACTAATTTAAAACAAGTCTATCTTAGAAAAGGTATAGAAGAAATATTGATTGCATCAACCCAATAATTATAAAGAGATTAAAAAAGAAGATGAAAGAATTGGAAAAAAATTCAAAAACTTTCACATCATTGGAGAGAGGCGTTCAAGCACTGCACTAAGGGTTACACTGAGAGAGTTGTGAGCTGTATGGGGTTTTTCTCCTTCCCTATGTCTTTCTCATGGTAGGAGATCAGAATATTACTAATAAGAGTCAGTACCAATCAGTGCTGTTTAGTCATTATTTCTCTGATCTGGTGACTGCCACAGAGCTTACATTAAAAAAAATAAATTCATTTTTCACCTGTATTTCAAGGTGAAATTTCAAGACTTCTGCGTAGTTCTAATATGTTTACTGTAGATATTATACGTAGTTTCTGTCTTAACTATGCCTAGACACTGCATTCCCATTTCAAGCTTTACAAATAATTAAAAGCACAAAACCACAGTTAAACCTACTGAAATGCAAGATACATCCTATCCTATTTAACTGAGGAAAACAACAAGGTAATTGCCAATAAGTGAAAATCCTTTTCAAAACTCCTTTGGTCACAGAGTACTCAATTATTTCTTAATAATTTACTGAAAGTCTTCAAGATTTTTGCTGCTCTAATTTTGATGTTATTGAACTCCCTACTGAAGGAAATGGATAATTGTACTGAGTTTACTGCTACTTAAATAGGAACCAAAATGGACTATTAGGAAAGAAGTTAAAAACCAGAATTTCACGAATAAAAGAAAAAGCCATATTACTTTTTATTGTGTCAGTATTTGCATATCCATAGGATCATTAAAATCTTTACTATTAGCATTTTTACATAAAGAAACCATTGAAAAATAACTTCCTTTTCATTTTAATATATCACAAGTAAAAGAAAAAAAATTAATAATTAATAAGTTAAGAAATTATTTTTGCGTCTTTGCGTTTCTCCGCTACAAGCTGAAAAGCATTTTGCAATTATTAAGTATCCCTTTGAGGTGACTCTATTATTGACATATTTAGAAGAATTGAAGCAAGAAAGTCAGAGAGAATGGCAAAAAAGAGTATTTCAAATTCTACAGTCCTGATTACCCACCCACAGTCTTCATCACACAATGACACTCCTCTTTCTCTATGAAGACAAGATGATTTACCACTGCCTTCTCAATAATTGGAATATTCATAAGCAATTATAGCTGTGTTCAAAGAATGTTCTTGGACTCGAGCTCTTGAATAAAACTATTATCAAGGATTAAAAAAAAAAAAAGAAAGCACATTTTCACAGAAAATAGCACATGTTCATTTCATCAGGGCGTTTCAAATCTGTTCATAAAATCCATGAAGTTGTACAGCAAATTCACTACTGCTTCTGTACTTCTAGAGACGTGAAATCTGGTAACACCTATGACAACTTTGACTCCAAATAAGAAATCAAGTCATTGTAATCCTGTTAATACAGAGCCACTAACTGAATTAACTACCAAAGTATTTTTACAGTTTTACACAGAAGTACTGCAATAAACATCTAGGAAAAAAGAAAAAAATCTCTTTAAATGTACCTGAGGAAATACCAGAGCAAGCTGGAAGGGTCATACATTAGAAAGAAGGCAACTTTTCAACTTCAAAATTTCACATTTTAGAAGAGCTGTATTTTGGCAGTGACTCCTCTAGAAAAGAAAAGCAAGATATTGCTTATTTTACTTCATTCTGAAGGCATACAACATCCAAGGGGCTTCACCAAGTTTCAAAGCAGGCCCCTGGAGAGCTAGGATTGAAAATGAAAAAAAAAAAAAGAAGAGAATAAACCAGCTGCCACTGCCATAGTATCTCTTCTCAATGCAAACCAGGCTGCTCTATACTGGAATAGCAAATCTGAACACTGTCCTGCACTAGTACAGAGCCAGGATTTCACTGTACTGTACTGCACTGAGTGCTTCCTCACGCAAAGAAGTAAATACCAGGGCAGCTTTATGTCAATTCCATGCTCCAGTCCTAGAGCTGTTAAGTGAACACCCAATTTCAGTGTGTCTTGACAGCCTGGGTGAAAGTAGGGGCACAGGCCAGTGCTTCTGCAGCCACCTGCCAGCAAGGCTCTCCCAAGCAGTCCAGCTGCTTCACAGCAAAGGGAAGCAGGAGCTGTCAATGAATGGGTGCTTTCTGTACCCAGAGACTGCAGACTTATCAAATGAATATGCTTTAAAATTCCACCCACACACAAATCTGTCTCTAAAAGCAAACCTGGAAGGCTTTGTGTCAGTGATCCTCAGGCTGAAAGGATTTGGTTTAAAGCCCAGTTGCACGCACTCGGTCTGGAAGTAGTCACAAGACACCTCCATCTCTGCTGGATGGCTGAGCAGTGCAGTGAGCTCACCTCCAGCTGTGCATACCCCTCACCCTCACAGCATTGCCCAAAACATGCTGGTGACATCCACTGAAGTGTGGGCATCGAGATATCCAAGGGCCAGAGCCAGGAGGGATGTGAGCAGCCCTGCTGCCGGTGAGCCTGAAAGCAGCCACGTATGGGGATGCAGAATTCAGAAAAGGTTGATGCTGAGACCCATCAGCAGGGCAAGTTCACTGAGGGGGAAACTGAAAAATGAAACAAAACGTGACATTCCAGCTTCAAAGAATAAGGGGCAAAACCCATCCCAGATATCTCTAAACCCTCCTTACTTTAAGCAAACAAGAAACCCGTTGCTTACAAGCAAGCTAAATTGAGCTAAACTTTTGTATCACCAAAAAAGTGAACTTTTTGTGTCCATAGGTACACACTGATAAACTTTTCTATTAAATAAATACCACTAGCTCTGCAAAAGATGACAGAAAATTGCAAGCTATACATACATACAAATTTTAAATTTACATGGATTCTTCTAAAGAAATTGAGGGTGCCTTTTCTCTAATGAGTCAAAATGATGCATGCTTTAAAGCTAACTTTAACATTCAAAGTAGTAGAACCCAATAAAAAGGACTAGTAGTAAGATGTCTCTCCATGTGTGTTTATTCACTGGCAGTTTTAAGAAAAATCAGATTTCGTATGTGGATTGATTTCAGATGTTTGCAATAACATCTTATGGAAAATATTTCAGATGGGAAATAGAACTTACTGGTACTTGCTTAATGAAGAAATGGAATTACTGTTTTCAGTGTCAGAATGTTGTAACAGGCTTATTTCCCATTAGAGTTTGCTCTTAATAATGAAGTGGATAACCACAGACACCAAAAGCCATGAAATCCAAATTTCAACTTAAGTTCAATATATTTGCAATGTGAATATTCTGCATTTCACTTAAAATCAAATTTTAAAAATCCACAGGTAAATAAAGAGTTTACAACTATCTTTAGCTGTTTTGAAAAAAAATCAGTATGATTTATTTCTGGCAAAGGATATCTGGCTTTTTTGATCTAAGTCATTTCTGCTCTGTTCCCCCTGCAAGCACTGGGTATCCATCATTCTACGCATTCTGGAGCATGGTGCATTGGAGTAAAACATCCGCTGTACAAGAACCCCTAAGCTGGCAGCTATGTTTTGCAGACAGACCTTGAGAGTTAGAGTTTCTTGGATTCCCTTTGGTGGATGGGAGCATGCTTCATAACACTGCAGGATAATCTCTGTAGACCCATCTTTTGCAATAAAGTGAGATTAGCTCTGGTTGTAAGTTGTTAAAAAAGTGACAAATATAGACCCTTCCTCAAATTTCACCACGATGGTGAAGCCATCCATAGGGGAAAAAATACTTGATGCATTAATGAGAAATTATATTTTACTAGATTTCATTGCATTTCAATTTTAGGTGTTTATGATCCTAAGTTTTTCCTTAAGAGCTGGCTGAAAATGAATAAACACAACCACCATAAACTGGTAGGGGGTACAGAAAAATTCTTTCCATTTGAACACAAATATGTGAAGCCCATTTTTCAACTTTTGGCTTGTAAAGTTACTATCTTAGAAAACTACTAATCAAATGCAATCAAATAGAGAGATGCTTCAGATTTAGCTGTCGCTCATTGCTATAAGAAGTAGTGGAGCAATAAAAGTAATACAAAGGAAAATGCCAAAATCTTCGGCCCAAGAGAAGATCTGCACTGAACCAAAACTTTCTAAGATGCTACTAAAGAATCCACCTGATAATTTTCACCACACTTAAAAATTTCATTTCCACAGTTTAAATTGCTGAAAGTCACCTTTGAACTCAATGGAAATAGTCCAAAGTCTTTGGCAGGACTCACAACATGAACATTGTTAACCTCCAATTTCTCTGCCATCATCAGAGTCTATTTGCTAAAGAACTGGTACAGTATGTTGTTAAGTAACAGTTAAGTACAACATATGCACATAAAATTATGTAAGAGGATATCCAAGGTAAAGCAGAGATACAAAAGAAGACAACATGTAATAATTATAACTGCATAAGATGATGACTACTTTTACAGCATTGTTCTTCCTTTCCATTTGTTCATTACATTTGTTCTTTATTGCCTCGTATTTAAGGAATATGTAAAGTAACTCTTAGCCCTAGGGAATTCAGCTCTGGGGAAATGACACACACGTTCAACCATGAGAAAAGATATTGAAGAATGCATCTCAAGAGACTGAAAATTCAAATGCAGTTTAATTGAAAAAGTTAAAAACCAGAGGGAAAACATCTTTTTTTTTTCCAACTATTTCAGCTCTTGCTATAAACAAAGATGAATGTTTCTCAAGTTTTAGCCATTAATAATGTTGCTGTAAAGCTCAAATATGCAAAACAAAATTAAATAAACAGGACTGATTCATCATTACACTCCAGTTGTTTTGCAGTGCTCTGGTGAAGCAGTAAATCCAAAAAAACCCATGTTGTTAAACCAGCTTTATGGCTGTTCTGCATCACCAAGGTGGCACAGAACAACTTATCACAGAATGTAGGACAAACTAATTTGGAAAACCTCTTCCTATTCTTCACATCTCTGTCCTCTTGTCTTCCCTAGCAGTTTTGTAAGGTTAAGATAACTAGTTGCCCTCCTGCTTCTTTGATCCATTCTGTACTTAAAGCCATATACAATTACTTTCATGTTGTTACTCACCCTGAAGCTGCTCCTCAACACAAAGCCAGTGTGTTACCAAAGAGGATAACTAACCCTGATTCCTGTCCTACAACTACACCTGGCTGCAGTCCAGCACAGAGCCAGGGCAGGACTGGGAGCAGTGAATATAGGCTGTACAAACAGATGAACAATTCTACGGATGTGTTACTAAGAGCTGTAACTAAAGAGGGTGGTGGTGAGGCAGGGTGGGATACCCAAACCACAAAATTTCTGGAAAACAATGGGCCTACAATGCACACCTACAATTTGTAAGACACTGTTCAGCAAAGCACTGACACTGCCATCACTGAAGTTGAGCTTTCTGAAGTACTTTAGCACACTTCACTTTCAAATGAAAACTCTTATGAGGCCTGCTTCATGTGGAAGAAACTAATCCACAGCTCCTCAGTTGCAGGCATGTGGTTTCCTGTGTTATATGTGTGTCTGGCTGACTGCCAGCCCCTTTCTGAGGTGGGAAGTGAAAGTGAACCTCCTTACCCATTCATTTTCTTCGGAATGGGGAAATAACTTATCACCTGTTATCCAGGTCAGGAGCTAACAAGGTGGCCTCCTCAGCTGCAACTGTGCACTTTCACCAGCACACACCCTTTTACACTCTCAGCCTCACTGTGGCTTTCTGCCATTCGTGGCCATATCCGCAGTGGAAAGACAAAGCCCACATTTCCTTAGACAACGATGAATTTTTTCAAGTTCATAACCAATTCAATCCACATTACCAGATGAATTAAAAATAATATTTTTCTTATATGCAGGGAAAAGAAGAAAGTACTTTATATATCCTTTATCCCCTTTATTTCCAAAAGACTAGCAGGAAAGTTCCTTTCTTATGAAAGTCCAGGGGAGATTAAAAGCCATGGAAAAATACATCGTTAAACAAAGTCCACCTAAAACTGCAGCAGGAATAACATACAGCAAGATTTAGATGCAAATACAGTGGTCTAGAACCCCATATAAAGAGTTCAGATTCACTGGTATAAGGACGACATCCACAATGCTTTCTCCATGATTTTCAAAAACACCTTGGATATATTTACCAACGAACATTTATCTCAGGACAGGACAACCATAGACATTTACAGACTAGTATTAGACCAAAACTCTCAGTGTTTTATACCTACGGGATAAAATGTAGGCTGGAGAATGAAGAATGAAAACAGGTACAGAAATGTACATAAGAAGGCTGATACTGACAAATTTTGAACAGTCCAGTTCTCCCATCACCAATATATAAGCTTAATACTCCTGGAGATTTGTCTGAGAAATCCCAGTCCCAGCTTTTAGCCCCTCAGGCAGGATTTCCACAACACAAAATTATGAATTAATATTGGTATACCTAAGGTATACCCTAACATACCAATTCTCTTTTCAGTCCCTGGCAGCATTTTCAGCTCAACTGGTAGCTGAATCTACAGCATTTAAAAACTAGAAAAGCATTTATATAGTTTTCAAGAAACTTATGCACACACACATTCCCTCCTTCCATCTTTTCATTGGCTGTGATCACACTGCTTTGAAACGAGAGAAAATCACAACTGTGCATACACAATTAACTATAATTAGCAAGCACCTACAAATCAATTATTACATTGTCACATAATTAGCTGGGATAGTAAGCTGTGAGCAGCTGAGAGAAATTTCAGAGAGGGATGAGAAAACTGAGCGAGCATGAACTCAAAGCCAAGTTAAGCACCACTGAAGAGGAACTGAGATGAAAGCTCTGACCTGTCTTCCAGTTCAAGTCATGAGGGTATTCAGTAATTTCTGTAAAACTACAGGTCCCCAGGCTTCACTCCGAGCAAAAGAACAAACAAATAGAGCTGCAGTACCTAGATGTTGTGTCACTGCACTGTGCTCGTCCACAGCACACGAGCTCAGGAGTTTGGGCAATTTTATTTTCTATATATTTTAGAAATGTTATATCATCTGAAAGATTGTTTTAGCCATATTATACCAGGCTACAGAGACAGGAACATGTTTTTCCTGGCCTCTCTGTTTCTTTCCCCTATTTCATCTCCCTTCTAAATCTTGGTTCAGGTATAGAAATATCAAGAGGATTTGGTGGGCAGTTTCTTCTGTCGAAATGGATGGGGAATCCTTGCAAGAATTCCTGAGGCCATAATTTTGGCTGATAATATCATAATTCACAGGCAATATGATAAAGAGGCTCTGAGCTGTTTTTCACTGTGACCATGCTTTTTTAATATTAGAAAATACACAACATAAATCATTCCAGCGAGGGACAAAAAAAATTTGATTAGAATTTGCATTTCCTGACCAGCTTATTGCATGAGCATCTGCACCATATGCTACCCAAGGTGGAGAATAGGTGACAGTTTTGGAACAGGGAAGTTGAATTCAAGCACTATTCAGGTGATTGGGTCCTGACAGGAAGCCTTTTGCTCAATTTCTGGAAGAAAAAAAGTCATAGAAAGTCATCCCTTGGTGGAAAAGACAGTAAAGGAATTGCACTTATATTTTGATTTTGAAATAGTTTATACTAGTAATGCAATTTCACCTGCAAACATCTAATGAAGAAAAAAAACAACCAAACCATCAAATGCCTTTCTTTTCTTTTTGCCTTCCTCAAATGAAATACCTTGCAGAAGGATCTTCATTATCTTCTTTCCAATACTTCTACTCATGTAATTGGGAGTTCTAAAAATTCTAATGTGTGGTGCTTTTTATATGAAAAATCATTTATTATTTGAATATGCAGTGCATATTCCCTTAAGTATTAGTGTTTCTGACTTGATATGATTTTGGCTTTCTCTCTGAGGTTTTCTCATCTAATAAAATCATATCAGCACAAATGGCACAATGCAATGTACTTTATAATGCTCCTAATGTAAAAGCTTGTCTTAGTCTGCTTTCACCAGAGATTTTTGCCTTTGTTTTAACAAAGGCAAATGAAAGAAAAATTTGAAGTATTTGAAAATCTTTATAGAAGAGCTTAATATGGCATATCTTCATAACAGGGAAAAGTGAAAATAGGTTTAAAAAAATGAGTATCTAAGAATGTTTTGCCTAAAAACAAGTTGTAAAACAGACCCAAAGCTTGTCAGCCACTGTTATCAAGACCATTGGGGAGTGAAGACAGCCACTGGGACAGCTGGGGTAGTGAGCTGGCAGTTTCAGCACCACTTAAGACTTTCTCCTTGCTGAACTGTACAGGAAAATTTGCTTTCAGGTAGAAGAAAACATTTGATTCTCCATCTTACTCTTTCAGAAGGCTACTCAGAAAAGAACAAGAGCTAAATGCTATAATCACCTCAGACTGAGATACAAGAATTCCTGTGAATACTCCCAAAATATTCACAATATGATTTCCATTTTCCACACTACAGAGCTGACGAAAAACTAGGATCTATAAAATGAAGTGTTCTCAGTCTGGTTGTAGAAACTAGTGCCCTTTTTCCTGACAGAGGGCATCACCAGAACAGTAATCATTTATGCAACTATATGCTAAGTTTTGAAACCCATTCTTGACATAAATCTCTGGCAAGGCGTGTGAGAAGATCTCTAATAAAAAAGTCAGTTGATTAACTGACTACCTTAGTCTTTAATCAGAAAGGATTGCCATGTGAGTTTTGTGGCTGATGCAATGTCTACTTAAGAGTATATGTTTATGCTGGAGCAGTTTTCTACAAGCTGATTTTAAAATTATGCTTTCTACAGAGGACATTATTTTTTTGACAGGATGAGAATGATTCATAATCACATTGTTGCCTTGATCAGAATTTGTTGTTTTTCTTGGTGTATCTCACACCAAACTGATGGGTCAGTCAGCCAGAATGTCTGTCATGCTAGACAAAAAAATATCCTCCTGTTGTATTCATAATACAAACTGTTTATCAAATGAACACATGACCAACAAAAAAATAAAGCAGGTGCAGAAAAGATTTTTTTGCTAAAACAAGCAGCTGAAATCCCTTTCAGGCTTATCAGCTTGAACTGAGGATTATGTACTCCTCATGCAGCACTAAATATGATAAAGGAAAACATACTGCCTGTTTCAGCACTCACACTAAGAGAAAATGCTGCTCTTCGAGCTGAAATAAAAGTACTAAGAACATATTGAACACTGCTGCTGCTAGGTATTTTGTAGAGACAAAGCCCCTTGACACAAGGAATTAATCATTTTGCCCCATTAAATTATTACATTCCCAGTAGTGTAACAGATTTCAGGAAGAACCTGTCATAAATTTCTTCTGGATTGAAGAATAGTGCAATGACAATAGCATGTTATCTACACAAAACTAATGTGATGTTACCACAGGCCCACAAAGCTGCTTCTTCAAAGTCTTCACAAACCCAAATGAAAACAGAGCTTATCCCCTCATTCCACACAACAGTTACTACATTTTTAATACACAGAAAGCATTTCCCTCCCTTACCTTTAACAGGCATGTGCTGAAAGGATGCTCCAAGATATTTTTCAGTATGCTGGTGATAGAGGAATCCCTGACTTACAAAGGACAGCTGCCATGGCATAATACTAAAAAATGTCAAATGAAGAATTCAGAATTACCCAGCGGCTTGACAAAAATCAGCTTACTTCAGATCTGATCTAGAGACTGCGTACTGATAGGTATCTGTTAGAGGAATGGCAAATATGAGAGGACCAAAAGTACAACTGACGAATGAACCATGAACTTAGACTGCTAAACCTGTTAAATTTACTAGGATAGGAAATGCAATGTTACTGTTTCTGAGCCATGCAAATGAGTACTGTGAAATTCATCATATCCAGAGTTCTCCTTTGAACAATTCTGTATAACGTTTATGCAAAAATAATTAAAATAATTTTGAAAGGATTGGCATAACTTCCAAAACTTTCTCTCAGGAGAGGAATCTCCCAAATGGAACCAAAAGTTTCTCAATATGAAAAGAATATTCTGTTTACTCTGTTTGCTGTTTTACTGCCTCTTAAATTTACCAAAATAATTAAAACACCATCCATGAAAGAAGGATGCTAAGAAACACTTCCATAATTTAGTCTGTGTATCAGCAAAAAACACAGAGTCTCTAATGAACAAATACTGAGATTTTTCAGAAGAGTGAGATAATGACATCTCATAGTAAATTCCATCTGTGCCCACTTGTGTCTCCAGGAAAGTCACAAAAACCTCTGGATAAAGGGCAGATGGATCCAAAAAACCCCCAAAAAGGTTTTTGCATGTATAGAAGTACGTATGTTATCAACCAAAGCAGCCTGCACTGTTTTCTGTACCTTTCTGCAAAGCCATGAGGTTTCTGCTCCTGCACATAGTCATGCCTGCTTTGACCTTTTGGACAGTTTCCCTTTTTGAGCTACAGCATTTTGCATATGCTATTTCATTTGAAAAAGGTTTGCACTTTAGGATCCATTAATACTGCATTAGTAAAAAAATATAGCTAATATTCCTTTCATATCCTGTTGTTGCAATCAGCAACAGTGGGACAATGGTTACTTTTCATATTGTATTAATTGAATTATCTATAAGTCAGGAGAAAGTAGCCACAGGGAAAAAGAAGTTATGATGAGTACTATTTCACAAAATTGAAACAAAGATTTTGGACATACAAGCATAGGATTTTAGTGCCAACACTTATGGATGTATTACATGAACAAAAATAAAGTAAACACTTTGCCATTATCTCATGAGAAATAAAGTTTAGCAAAAAAATAACATACATTGCAATACAGCAAAATCATTTTTCATGTTTGCCTAAATTGAGAGGAGGTGAATTCTTATAAGTGCCAAGGTGCAGCAGTAAAATAAAGATTATCCTGGCATTGATGTAGTGGCACAAGTGATTCTATGTCTGCTTTTTATTACCACTTGTGGCACTGCTACGATCAGTGGTTAGGGATACGTAGATGCATTTACCTTTATTTAAGAAGTAATTCTTCTTCTAAGTAAAAAGAATAAATTTAGAACACAAAAAATACCATGGTAAAGTGTTTCATTTAGTAGGCTCTTTCTGGAACAGCTGGAAGGTCATGAAAGACTGAACTTCCTTCTGTCAATCTGAATACAACTACAAAATCAACCAGCATAAATAACTATCTCAATTTTCAATCACATGCAAACGTGGGTACTATTGCATACAACAGCGAGTTTGTGGTAAAAAGCTGATCTGCATCACTTCTTTGGCAGAGACACAAAATGAAGGAATATTCTCCCATGGCCGCTGCTAAGACATGTAGCCAATATTCAGTCTCTGGTGTGGAATCTATTTTCTGCTAGTGACCTTATAGCACACAGTAATTCTGCAGATACTTATCAACCAACCCAAAACTGGTGATGAAATCTGTTTTGGCACTAAGTCTTCTTTTAAATAGAAAATTAAGACAATTTAAATTTTCCCACAGATTTTGTACATACAAATCAGGCTCCAAATCAAACCCAAGAGACTGAGGAAGTATACACATTCCCAGAAACATATAAATATTCTGAGTCTAGTGATGCAGTCATGTGCAATGTAGGTACCAAAATTTTACTCCATATTCATGTGTAAACTGATGTTTGTCTCTGGAATCTGTGCAATGATAAAAGCAATGACTCTCAGTGAAAGCCTAGACCTGTGCTCAGCCCAGAGCTTCATTTGTTCATTCAACCCCAGCACTTCAGATTTATCAGGAACAAGGGATGTTTGATTCTTTCTGAAGCGTGAAAAGAAATGGTGTCACACACCAGTTTATTGCTGTGATGTGTGATATGTCCCGTGCAAGGGAAATCTATCTCTACCTTTAGAAGAAAAACGGGACAAATGATGTCACATTGCTTTGAATCTTGGAAACAGGAAAGCAGAAGTGGAACTTCTCTTTGGTGGCATATTGGTTGGTCTGTCACCTTTCTGCAACTTGAGAACACAAATTTTTAGTGTGGCTGCACAGCAACTACAATTCATTTAAATCAAGGATACAATGGGCTTGCTGTTCCTCAAGTCACTAACCAGGTATTCTAGCTCTGTCACTGTACTACCACTGATACCTGTGAACCAGAGAAGTGAACTGGAAACTAATCACTGTTTGTAGGATTGCACTATCCTTACTTGAATGTAAAATGATTCCCAGGCTACTTTCGGATGTTGGTATTAAACATAATTTAAGCCTTACAGAGTTGATCATTTAGTTGTAACTCAGTGAAAAAGGGCCATGGACTCACAGAGAAGAACTCAATGCACTGTAAAAGCAGTGCCCTCTTGAAGATGAAATGAGGTCTCTGACCATGTAATGTTACATGTTCCTAAAGTTGAGAGTAGGACAAAGAAACCAGGGGTAAAACACTCCAACTTCCCAACTTGACACCTCAGCCATCAGTTTGTCATGGATGGTTTTAGGGCAGTTTAAGAAGTAGACCTTGCCCATTATGCACATTTTATGTCCTGTAGTCCATAAAATACCCTGTCAGTCACGAAAACACCAGAAGTCACTTAAAAAAATCACAACATAAGAATACATTAAAAAATGTAAATTTAGATAAAATATCTTGGAAAAGAAGTTTCAGATTCTATAATCCAATTTAGGGAACACAAGAAAGTGGAAGAGTAAATACCACAGGCATAGTTATGCTCAGATTCATTCCTCCTGCAGAAAGAATCAAGAAGGTTCTTCAAGAAACACATAAGTGGGAGAGGAGAGGGACTGCACTTTCAGGATGGGATAGAGCAGATGCAGTCCCAATTATGGAGCAGTTTAATTGAAGCACAGGTTCCTGCAGCCCCTCATTCCTCAGGCCTGAAGTGATTAGTTTTCAGCCTGGCAGGCCCCTTGCAGCCTCCTGTGGTCTCGCACACGGTGGGGCCAATGGAAGAGCAGGGACCACAGCACAGGGCTGAACTGGGGCAGGACAGAAGTCCTGCTAAGCCTGCTCTTTCCAGGAGAGCTGCCAGGGCAGAGCAGCTCTGAGGTGGAGATGCCCTCACCACATTCACAAGCAATCTATGGCAATTACGAAGGAGTCTTTGATTTTCTACAGACAACACAATTTTTGGTGAAACATTGAGAGTGGTCTCAATCTAACCTGAGACATGGGAAGCACATTATTCCTCAAGAAGAAGGCAACTCCCATAAGTAGTGTGAAAACAAAATCCTTTAACTGGGAGCAAACCTAGGATGCTCAGAAAAAGATCACTTCCAACCAAGCCGTGGGTGTCAACAACTGATAAGGTCAAGTCCCAGCATGTAAAGAAATCTCCCTCAGGTGTGAGCAAAAGCCCTTCTGTGACAAGCAGGTGGAGGAAGACACCATTCATTTCTGCAATGCTCCCTGGGGATATGACAGGCAAAAGTATCACTGATCTTAAAAGTCTGCAGAAACAAGAGAGGTTTTGGGGTGAAGTTAAATAAGTGAAATATTGACCATTCCCTAAACAAAACTTCCATCCTATTTACTGAGGTTTCAAGTGAGATGTAGAGATAACTTATTGAAAGAATTCAACCTTATTTTTGTGGAGCCTTAGACACAGGGATTTTAGTCTACATCCATCAGCCTTGTCACTCTCTTCTCTCATTTGTTATGTTGCTGTCATTCCCACTCCTCTTCCTTCCCTCTATCAACAACGCTTTACAGGGATAGTCAGGTCATTTGAATAGACCTTAATTTTTACTGAGAGCTGAAAAAGCATAAAACCCCTTCAAATGTATGAAAACAAGTAGGAAACACACTGATATTTGAAAATGAAAAGCTTTTAAAAAGAAAAAAAACAGTGCTCAAGAAAAAATAAAAACTTAAAATTATTCTTCTGGAGACCTGAGAGGATAAAATCCTTTAAACCCATTAATTTTGGCATTGGTTTGCCGTTATTAAAACCACGCTTGACAGAAGGTTTTCTTCATAACACTGAGTTATAGAGACACTAAACAGAATTCAATAACTTTGCCTGATTATGTGCTACTTAGTTCAAAATGATGCCCTAAAAGGGAATTGAAAAGCCAAACCCACAAATCCCCTCAAAAAACACACAAAACCACCTCCTAAAATAACCAACCCCCCCAAACATCTATACAGGGGGTTACACACAGCCCTCTCTTTGGCTTTCTCTGACACTTTCTCTGGGGTCACCAAACCAGAGGTAAAATAAAACAGAGCTGATACAAACTGCAGATCTTTGCATTTACATGAAAATATTCAAGTTATTCAGGAGGGAGGGGACCCTTTGCTCTCTGAAGGCCAGGATGCCTCAGCTCTGCAGGCAGCACTGAGCTTTGTTGCTTTAGGCAAAGGAGGGCCCTGGTGGCAGAACTGCTGGGGAAAGCCCAATCATGATGCTTCACTCCCAGATAGCTGGGACACCCTCTGGGAGCAGGAAGCATGAATTCTCTTCAAGCAAAACATTTTCTTCAAACCTATATTGAAAAAATACTTTTCTCTTCCAAGTACAGTGTGTGCCAAATGCTGCTGACTGACTATACGAAAAAAATTCATGAGTGCAAGATGAAGTTTCCTTTTATTCTGCATGAAAGGTGTGCTACAGACCCCATCTCTCTCCTCAGCACTTCCTGGTGGTTCTTTTAGGGAGATTCTCACACACTGTAATGGCTTTATAGGTGCCTTTTCCTATATACTCTAGAAGATGCTAGGCTTACAGTTTAAGCTCTCATAATTAAGTATAGCACCGAAAAAATGCAGTTTTGCAATAATCAGTGCTCTGTAGTGAAGAGCTGGGAAAGTCTTGCCATGTCAGGGCTTATGGTCTTGCCAAAAGATTAAGAAAAGAGCCTGAATTAGAAATCAAAAGTAACTATTTCATATAATTTTGAGACAGGAAATATATTTATATATGTGTATTAGATATATTGCATTTGGTGGAATAATACAAACAATGCAACATTATTTGATTCTTATGGCACCTAAAACCACTAAATTATTATAAAATAGTTGGTCTGACATTAAGTTGGTTCTGATAATTACATAGTTTCCACCGTAGTGATTGATCAAAAGACAGAATTAACTATAAATACTCCATAAATAAGTTACCTTCAAAAACATGTACCTGAAAATACACATATGGACACAAATCAGTTCAGCTGTAATTGAAAGGACATCAATAAAATTTTGTCTTTTCTCAATTCTCTATACATTTTTTGAAGATTAATTGTAGCATCTGGAACACATTAAATATAATTTGACAAATCTCGAGACTAGAGAATTAAAAAAAATTCTTATTATAGACAATATATAACTTCATGAGTTAAGTTTTGGCTTTTTCTTTGTCCATGTAAAGCAATACATGTTCAGTTTCAGTGAAATAAGCTTTCATTATAAACGTAAGCATTACTGAGAAATCTACCATAGTTTAGTATCTTTATTGTATGTATTCCCTAACTTAATCATGTCCTGAACTTTCTAGGCAGAGGAAAAGATGAATTTGCCACACTAGATAAGATGAATGAATATAAATTATAGAAAATTATTGATTATTGATTGTAATATTAATTCATTGCCCTTTGCGTTTTCTTTTATGTCCCCCCCAAAAAATAAGGTTGGTAATAATATAAAATTAATAACCACAAACAAAAGCAAGGGTAGTAAGAGCTCATACCAATTGTAAGCCCTGCACTGAGTCAGAAAAAAGTGGTTCTTATTAGAACCAAGGAAGACCTACTGTAACACGCAAAATCTGGGAAAATCTAATTTTACTTTGTATCTTGAAACACTTTCTGATGGTGAGTTCTGCAGGCACATCACACAGTTTTGTAAAGTCTACTTTCCTTTTTATATTTCTTTGGTTTTAATCCAGAGCAGACTATTCTGAAAGACATCCAAGGGTCAGAAACGTGCCAGACTCTTGCACAAGAGTGGATACAGCAAAATCATGATGTACCAGCCCAGTTCTGAAGGAGTATGATTTGAACATTGTGTTCATGCCCAGTGCCCTGCTGACATGTGCTACTAACACTTGAGTCCTCTCAGTGGTGTTTCTCATTCCAGAGTTGTTGTTTGCTTCCTCCTGATTCCTGCTGCTCTCTAGTTAAAAATAAAAGAATGCAATAACTTAGATGTGTTTATATAATATCAGTCCTAACAAACAAAATCAAACAACTAAAAAAAAAACCACCTGCCCCAAAGGCAATATTTAGGCCAAACTTATCCTTCATCAAAGTTCACCAAAACAATTGTTTAATTTTTGTTTTCTTAAGTTTAAAAATGTTGTAATGTTATATAAATACATCTGGGTTATTGAATTTTTAATCTGCAATTCGAGATGGGAGAGCAGGAAAGATCAGTAGACAGAAGATTGTTTTACATATCAGTTTTCTTTTGAGACCAGTTTTCCCTTATTTGCACCCAGGGAAAAATATACAAATGTTATATTCCCATTTAATGAGAGTAAAAGGGGTAAATATGTTCCTCCGAAAATGAACTTGTAAAGCAAGAGGTTGTTTGGTATCAACAGCTGTTGTATCAACTGAGGCAGAAGACAGGCTGTCTTGATACATACGAAAAAATGTGAATGTAGAGTTAAGTGTCTTTAAGAATGCTTAAAAGGACCCCAAAACCTCAAAGAATAAACACAAAAGACCAAATAAATCAAATATAGATGCTCTTCTAAATTGAATAGGCCATGTAGGAATTCCACCTTATGCTGAAAGCTTTAGTACATATTTTATTACTAAATTTTGCTTATATCATATCATAGGATTACGAGAGGAACTCACAGAGAATTTGCCCATATGACTGTTGTAAAGCACTACATTTATCACAAAGGCAGAGCTTCTTCCAAAGGGCACTAAGCATGGGTAGTGATGATGGAAGGCTGCAACTCGTGCACACTAACTAGGTACAAAACTGTACTTATCAGCCAGATGGAAAAGCAACCAGCATGTGCATACAGACCAAAAAGTAGGAAAACAAATGTCTCTTGAAGTCCATAAGATCACAGGGTAATTTCCTGCTGCAACACAATTCTGAATTGTTTCAGTGGGTGCATTGTTTCTGTCATTGCTGCTTAGCTGATTGGCTGGAAAAGTCTAGCCTCTGAAGCTTGAAAACTCCAGAAGAGCCATCTTCTATTCAGCCTGGAATTTCTGCTGGAACAACTCAGACTGGCTTTCTGTACAGAGATAACAACATGGTTCACCTTTTGTAGTTTGAGGTTGAAGACTAATTAAAAACGTATTCTGGTGCTGCTCAGAACATAGATGTATAACATGAAAGATAAACATCAGGTTTGGCTATACATGCCCTGATCTTGACTATTCAGTGCCAAAGAAAGCCTAAGAGAAGCCTGTAAATATTTTCATGGATTGAGGCACTGCAGAGTAATTGGCATAATTTAAAATCCAAAGTGGCCAATATCAGTATTATTTGCAGAGCACACTGCTTTAAATTAAAAGGAATCCAGTGTATTACCACACTAAAGACTCTTAAGGGATGTTTATTCATCTTGCACCTACCTTTAAGCATAGCTATAAAGTTTAAGGAAGATACGCAAAAGCATTTATTATCATTTTCAATTCTAATGTCTAAGCAGAACAACAGCTGCCTGATTCCATTTGGCCCCAAAATCCATTGGCAAGGTGGTGAATGCACATGCCCCATAAAATCAATGCAAAGACCATTGTTGATGGTCCATTTCATGTTCCCTGTTCAAATAAAACTCTAGAAGCTTTAACAGTCACACAGGCACAGAGACTGTAGTATGATGATATTAAGGGTTATTGACATCTGCAGCAACATGAAGCGCAAGGTCAGTTAACACTCTGACTGTACAATCTGTCTGAGAAGTTTGGTAGATACAGATGTAGGCTGCTAACTTGAACTGAACTCTCTAATTATCCCAGATCCAGCAATCCCAAGCTAGCTGTGGGATGTTTATATGAGGCACATTATCTCAAGTGATTACACTGTAGCCATAGTCAGCAGTTTATCACAGTCTAGTAGATAAAAACTCCATGGTCTATTTTGAAAACAGACCAATATACATTTTACAGGACTTTTCATGATGCCACAATGTTCTTTTCACCTTGCTAATGGAAAGCTAAGAAGGAAAAACTACTAATTAAAAACCCTGAATTTATCCTTGAGATGAAATAAGACAAATTATCTCTAAAGTGCTAGTGTTGCATGGCAGTTTAATTTTATGTGATCCTAATTTGAAGATTTTTTTTTTAAATACCTTTTGCAGTTAATGTGGTTATAATGTGGTTAATGTGGTGAACTTGGCAGTATTAGGTTACTGGTTGGACTTGATGATCTTAAAAGTCTTTTCCAACCTAAAAAATTCTATGATCCTATATAATTTTTTTTATCAATGCTCTAGTTCTCCTTACCTTAAATATCAATGGTGTCAACCATGAAGTTTGGCAAAATGGAACCAATTAATCTCTAAACAAAGATGACATCTAAGGATTTCCTTACCTATGCAGGAACAAAGATGACTGTAATGAAAAAAAAGTAATAGTTACTATTTACTGAGAGGATGGCACCTCTGGGGTTGCCACTTGCTCCCAGTGCTGCCACCAAGGCTCTTATGATTGCTGTCCTGGGTAACCTTTCATTCCTACTAGGAGCTTCATACAGAGCACCACAGGGAATTATTGATTGCATGGACTCTACTAGGAAACAAGGCTAAAAGCAACACTAAGCTGTTCCTGGTCCAAAGAAGCCCTTGGAAACGTAAGCTGGCTTTAGGTACTTTGTAGTTCTGCAGTACCAGTAGATGCTGTGCCTTACTCTTCCCCTTCCAGACCTTGCAATGCTGCAAGAGTTTATGTTCCTCTTAAGATGTATTTGCAGGTGTCAGAATTACTCTCCCAAGAACCCATTAAAGATCTGTCAAAAAATTATTCAGAGGCAGTCAGAACTGCAGTAAAATTATAACAGCAGCCTTTCGTCAGTTTTGTCACCTTCTTTATAGAAAGAAATTCAGAGTTTACTCTTATGAAATTTTATAGATTATTCTAACTTTTACTTATTTTATTGTGGATTTTACGGAAAAAAAATAAACCCCACAAAATTTATAACCATTTTTTTCCTAAATAAATAATAATAGGTCAAGAGCAATACAACTTTGCTACAGGAAACTGAAGAGCCATCCTCATGACAGAACTATTTTTCAGGAACACAAAATATGCTGTGCTGTTTCAGCTTACTAGGCATGAAGTTGGATATCTTTTACTCTGTCAAAAGGTCAGTGACAGCAAGGAGAAGCCAAGCCAATCATGGTCATGCAGACCAAGAAGAAATGGTAATGTGCATTGCTAAGAGGAGACAAAAAATGGATGGGCAGTAATAGCAGGAACCACATTTGAGAAGGAAACGAATTCTACCTGGGGATTATGGAGTCTGAAGTAAAGATTGTATCAAACCTAGAATTTATGATTGAGTTTTCTTAATCTCTGCAAAATCTGGAAGAGGTTATGCTGTTCAGAATATGAGATCATAGATGCTTTCAGCATCTGCTTATGCTACACAGGAGGAAATCAAGACAGTTCCCCACTTCTGTACTCCTCCAAAGTTGGTCTGTCTTTGCATCAGTCCTTGGCTCAGCTACTTTGATTCCATCCTGGCATAATGTATTACTTAGGAAACAAATGTCATAGTCATGGATCAGAAGGTCTACAAACATCATTTAACTGTTATCTAAACCAGAGGAAAGTCATGCAGCAAATTAATCTGGAAAGAAAAGTATGTGTAAGGGGCTAATCTAAACACTGGTGTAACTAGTTTTTAAACTGGAGATATGCTCTTGAGAGAACTATCCTCTTCTTCCTGGAATAGATCTGCATGCATTGAAGGTAGCGAATCTGATGACACCTTTCAAATAGCTTTATACGTATTAAAAAGAAAAAAATTACCTTTACTGTGTATAAGATTTAAAAAAACAGAGCAGGATCATAACTTGTGAATAAGACAGCAACGATTGTGTTAACTATATTTATCTGTGGCTGACAGAACAGGAAAGATGGAAAGTAGGGCTGAAAACATAGGCTGCAGTAGGATATCAAGATTCCTCACAGTATACAGAGACAGGGTCCCTTTGAGAAGGTTTTAATTTGAGCACATGATAATCCATTTAGCATGTCTATATTAAAATGATGAAAGAAAAAAATAGGATCAGCAATAGAAAAGTTAAGAAATTATAAAATATGTTTTCAACTTTGAAATGCAGCCAGTGTTTTTCTCTAGTGTAACAGAAAGAGTTGTTCTTTAAATGGGCATAACGGTACAGTTTTAAAACTTTATCTCATGCCCATATCTGGAAACTTCTGGAGAAACTGAAGGGGTTGGTCTTACAACCTTGCACATTAGGAGGGTTTGTCACTTTACATATGTGCAATATCTTTGGTATGTGAGAGGACTCTGAAAACAGCTCACACAGAAACAGAGCAATTAGGGGATACAGGTTCCTAATAAGCCCTCACAAAGGGTCTATGAAATTACCTTAGACTGGGGATAAAGCAGACTGGCGATTATAGTGATTCTTTCAAAAGATAAAATGGGATGTAGGTAAAATCATTATACAGATCTAAGAACACATTTTTGAACAGAATTAGGATAGTGTATGCAAATGAAGTAGTATGACTCATCATTCTCTGAAGTTTCTCTAAGAATTCATAAAATTCATATAATAAAAAATACTATATCTTTCATAACAGATTCCTAGCATTTGAAGGCATGTAGCCACTGATAGCTCTGAAACACATTATATTAAGATTTCTTTGGTAGCAGCTGTGAAAAGCACAGGTATAATTGAAGACCTTTTAAGTAGGCAATGAATAAAAATTGATTGACAGTAAGTTCAAAGAACCTCAACTACAGGTGATAAAGAATGGAAGATGAAAGCGTAGAAGATGGAAGGATCTTATTTTGATTACCTGAATCCTCAGAGTTAGTAGACTAAGTGCTTTGGCCTGCAGACTGAATAAATATGTTGTGCAGCTTCACAAGTTACTACAACTATACTATCATGTTGATGATGCTTTTATGAAGGCACTTTTTAGATACTATTTCATTTTCAAGGGTTGTGAAGCTAGAAATTAGAATTTTTCTCATTTAAAAGTTGATGACCTTGCTCCAACAGAAACAGTAAAAAATAGAACTGGTACACATGTATAATATCCTTTTTTTAATTCTTTGTTTTTACAAATATTATGTTTCCTCGCCACCTCATTAAAGTTTAAAATCTAGTGGAAGATGAGTTCCTAATGGCTGTGAGTGAGTGGCAACAGCATTTCACAGAATCACAGAATATGCTGAGCTGGAAGGGACCTACAAGGACCATTGAGTTCATCTCTTAGCCCTGCACAGGACCATCCCCAGGAGTCATACCACATGCCTGAGAGCATCATCCAAAAGCTTCTTGAACTCTGTCAGGCTTGGTGCTGTGACCACTTTCCAGGGGAGCCTGTTCCAGTGCCTAACCACCCTCTGGACGAAGAAGCTTTTTCTAATATCCAACTTAAACCTCCCCTGACACAACTTCAGGCCATTTCCTCAGGTCCTGTCACTGGTCACCACAGAGAAGAGATCAGAGCCTGCCCCTCTTTTTGCCCTCACAAGGAAGTTGTGACTGCAGTGAGGTCTCCCCTCAGTCTCCTCTCCCCCAGGCTGAACAGACCAAGTGACCTCAGCCGCTCCTCATACAGTTTCCCCTCAGGGTCCTTCACCACCTTTGTTGCCCTCCTATGGACACTCTCTTAATATCTTTCTTACATTGTGGTGCCCATAACTGCACACGATATTCAAGGTGAGGCCACCCCAGCGCAGAGCAGAGCGGAACAATTGCACCCCCTTGACCAGCTCCTGATGCTTTGCCTGATGTAGACTTATAGTAAATCAGAGTTTTCCTAGACATATAAGAAATCTTGAGTAGAGTGGAGGTTTCTGATGCCTGCTCATGTGTGAAAATCAAACAATTTATTCCTTGATTTTAAATCAAGGATTTAAACCACGCTTCTTCCTCCTGCATGCTTATGAGTAGCAAATGAGCTCACACTGTTAATCTATTTGCTCACCATTTTCTTGAAGTTCTTCCACCACTTCCACTGTGACAAACTTGTCCCTGTTGGTAGTGACTAGGAGGGGACAGACTGGGTGACAGAAGCTTTGTTTTTGAAGGAAAGTAATTTACTGGAGAAACATAATGCAAAACAAAAATAGGACTTCAGTGTTACATGGCATGCAATAGTGAATAGAATACTGCATTATATTTTCATCTGCACAACAAAAATGCCACAAACACTAATGGCAGTATTGCTTAATGGGCAGATCCCTAAACATGATTACATTTTCACAGTGCATTGTTCAGGCTGATCCCTCTGGGAGTAATATTTCAAGTTGTCCTTTAGGAACTTGGCCTTTTTACAAACATATAACTTTACTGTTTCGGCATAATAGAAATTTCTATGGAGATACTGATTACACAGGAAGTAGAGAAAGTTTTCCTAAAAATTAGCCAGAACGGGAGGAATGAATTCCCACAGAAACAAAGAACAAGCACAATCTTGCCTCAACACTTTTTATCCTTCCTTAGCAGTGTGAATGTTTCAGCTAACACCTGCAATGGAACACAATGCTGCATGTGTTTCTTTGCATATGTGATATCTAATCAATTTACATCCAAACGATAATACAGTATTGCTATGGGAAGGATAGCATTAAAAATTATGGAGAACAGCATCTAGAAAGCAATCAATATGTCCAGTATAAAAAACAAAGTGATTTGTTTTTCGAAACTGCATTGCTTACTAGACAGGAGTGTGAATTATGATCCAAACTTAGAAAAATCTCTAAACAACCCCTAACTAAGAGGTTCAGGTTATGTGCTACTGTTTTCCTGTTTTGGACTTTGTAATAGGAAATATTTTTTTTTTTTAAATAAAAAAAAATCATACATTTAGAACAACCAATCCTGACTGCTCAGGGAAGGACCCTGAGCACAGTATTGTTACTACAGATTTTTTCTAGTGGCCTTTGAAGAACATTACACAGAATTCACTTTTCAACTATTAAAATGAAATAATGAAATCATAGTGACATTAGACAGCTGTACTTCTGTGCAATTTTTGTGCTACAGCAACCTTATCCCTTGTACGACCTGCCAGCTTGCTCTAACGCAGTCTGCTCTAAGTCATGCTTTGAACAGATCATGCATCCATCGTGTTGGTTTTGTAGAATTTTTTCCTTGCAATTATCTATGGTAATTAGTTAACCTCCTCTAAAATCATAATGAAGCTTAGACCATATCCACTCTAGCCCACTTGTTATAGCCCTCTGTGGAGGGCTAAGCATAGCAACAGATACCTTGATACAGGCATCTACATCTGTGAATAAGAGAGTGCTGTGCTTGCCCTCAGACTACTGTGCTGTCAAGTCCTTGCCTACCGAGATCCCATCTGAGCTGGCAATCTCCCGCAGTTTATCCATGCTTCCTATCTAGTCATTATCAGAAGGTGCAGATACAAGTATCCTGTGCTATTCTTAGATTAACGGTATCATATAAATGTTCTGTTTCCTTGGTTTATTACATTTGTGAGACAAACGTATAGGCTCATTTGGTCACTGTCAGGCAGAGGGAGATATTTTTTCAAGAGATGTGTTTGCACATATAAAAACATGGTTTGTGCTTGTTTTCTTCTGATGAAGAATAGATACGCTGGACTATCCCAAGCACCCCGATTTTCATACTTTTGCACAGAGGTTAGAAATGAAATAATGCATAGCTTTTCCCAGTGCAATACTGTTGCTGCTGCTTCTCAGCTCTCTGTAAATGGAGCAGAAAAATCCTGGGTTCATGTCCCCTCCCACTGGCACAAAGCTCGAAATCACGTGCTTCTCCTCTCTGACCCAATCCTCACAACTGAGTATGGTATTCTGGGTCAGGAAACTGTCAGAAATATGTTATTTCATTCTAAAAAAATAGCCTAAAACTTCTCCTTGAAAGTTTAAGCTCCTTTGGATACTTTCAGGATGAAAAAAATAATTAGATTTTTAAAACAAACAAAAAAAAATTGATGAAAAAACATTTGATATATCTATGTTGAAAGTCAGATTTTGATGATAGAGAATGTAGAGACTATCCTGAAATGAAAATGTGCTATTATGTTGAATCATAAATTTCAAGAAAAAAAGATGTTTTCATTCATATTATGTCTATATGATACTAAAACATTTGAAAAAAAACGCTATTCTGCTTTTATATTTAAAATTCTAAACACCAAGATCAGCCTTTTTAAACTACTGACCTAATTAGCAGATCAAGAGCAGTCACCTGCTTTTCTGTATTTCCATTGACATATGCTTATTCAAACTTCACACAAGTGGAACAACAGAATTCCACTGGTTTTAAACTTTTAGCCATGAGAGCAAATGTAAAAAATAAACAAATGCATGTATACATAAATAGATAGGTAAAGAAAGGAATCCCTTTTTCCTAATCTTCAGGGAATTTTCTACATCTGATATATAAGAAATATAAATTACGACATTTTGGAATCGTTATACCAGAAACTGAACTGGAAAATCAAAGATGTATTATTTATTTATGCAACAAGTATCCTAAATGAAAAAGGACTGAGCAAGAAGAAACCAAGAATAACCAATGGTTTTCTCAAATACCTGACTTTTAATCCACTTGGTTCCTGCATTGAAATAATGGAAGCGCCTTACTACCTTATGGAGATACGCTCAGTTTGTATAAAATTCTTTTAATCAATTAGGAGGGATTTATAGCCAGAGAAAGTACCTTTGAGATCTAATCACTAAGGCAAAAAAACCTAGATTCCCTGGAAGCAGAGGTTTAAATTCTGGCTGGCTCATCTCATCCTTTCATCATTCAGAGGTAGATTAAATTCTGCACAGCTTAGCGTATAGGGGTCCTCCACAGGATTTTTAAGAGATGAAGTCCTAGTTCCTCTAACTGTTGTTAAATACATATTTTTTTCTCTTTTTTTCCCCCTTAGAAATAAGTCCTAGCAACTTGAAATCATTTTTCTAAATATATTCCTCTTTTACAGACAGCTCCCTACCTTCTAGTCTTGAAAGTCTGAAGCTTTATTTCCTCGATTCTTTATTTTAATATAACAGACACTCTCCTATAGCATTATTCTGTTCCACAAGCAGCATTAGCAGAATCAGGACCCAAAAGAATACAGGCATTTATTCCCTGTTCAAGATGTACACTTTTAATTTCTTTGAATTTCAAAAAGCTAACCAGACTCACTGAAATAATTGAAATAAAATTCAAAACTATCTTTAAAAAGAGGAAGAAACCTCAGCAAATACCCCACTAACTATTGACCCTCTCCAACAAATCCCTACTTAAAATTTAAGCTTAACCTTAAATTTTTAGAGCTAAAACTGTTAATACATATTACAAGTAATGATTGTACATGTGTGCACTAGGGATCTAACTTAAGTATTTAATGACATCTAATGCATTACACAATCCTGTATATTTTGGTAGATACTTGGTACAGTTTCAAAGGCTTCTTCAGCAATTACAAGTAACAAAAAAAAATGCCAATAGAACCAACATGTTGGTTACAGAGAAAAAGGGATCTATGGGTTGGTAGCCCTTAGGTTTCTGAGTTTTTCCCAGTTAAATAAACAGAGTAATAAGAAGATGAATTTGCCAGTACTTTAAACCTTTCCTAATCTTAACTGGGTTTTAGGCATATAAGCCAAATAGTCCCTAAAAGAAAGATGCATGAAGATAATGTATAATAATAATTGGAAAATCTTGGGTATTATTTAGAGGAAAAGGAATCCTAGAAATGGATTCATGTCAGGAAAGTAGAAATGCAGTCCATCAAAGAGGCACTGGCTTGCACAAACAAAAGACCAGAAACTTACGAGTCCATATCCTCTCCCTAGGAAGCACTAAGGAATACTTTGGTATACAATGCAACTTATTTCCCGTGGAGAGAGAAATAAAACAATATAGTATATCACAGCCAAACTACAGCTTGGTGTTCCACACATGAAAAAAAAAAGACCTATATGGAACACCTGATGTTTCTTTCTTCAGGGACCATTAAGTACACCAAGTTCTTATTAACAATTCAATGTCTGCTAATGTTTCAGAAGGGAAGAAGATACACTTTTAAAATTATTCAGAGCAACGCAGCCTGAAGATCTGGCTCAGCACTTTTGAAGATAGACATTATATTCATTTATTACAGATGTCGCTGACAAATTTTATGTCAAAAAGTTGCTTCGCAAGTTTTGTTTTACAAGTCAGTTAAGCTGGTAAATGCCAGACAATTAGCAGCCCAGTACAAGTTTTTCAGCCCACTTGAGTCTCCAGATGTTCAAATCCCTTTGCACAGTCACACCAGGGCTCCAATAACTTTAGATGAAGTGGCACAGGAGTGGTGCGCAAAGCTCACCTGAAAATCAGAAATCCGGCTGAGAATTTCTCTCTTGAAAGCTGTTTTGCCTGCAGTTCTGTCACTCAGCAATTCCATAGGGAACGGTCAATGATCACACACAAGACTTTGAGACCCTGGTCATCAGACCCCATAGAAGTCACAAAGCAGCAGAAAAAAATATGTGAGACAAATGCTAAAAAGTGAGAAAAAAGACAAACTGAAATGAATTTTGAAAATGCTTTGGCTGACTGCCATTTACAAATAGAAGCAGAAGGCATTTGGGTTACTGAGTCCGAGTCCTTCTTACCATGCCACACAAAACTCTGCTCTCCGTTGTACAACGTCTCGATTGATCTTTCCCAAGTGCTGCAACACCTTGTCTTGGGCATCTCCTCAGCCACAGAGTGACACTGCAAATTTGCTTTGCTGTTGTTGACCATACTTTTCATTTCACTTTAAGATAATCATCAAAGCAACAAAACCAACTATTTTATTTAATTAAATTAATCATTTAGTTTTTAAAAAAATTGAAATTAAAGAATCACAGTAATCAATTCTTTTCCACCTAGGACAAAATCATCCCTAAGCTCTGTTCCTTAGTGTCAGTCTGTCAACACAGTCAACCTGTTAATAGAAATTTATATAGGACATTTTCTACAACAAAAATATGTAAAGGCACACTATCAATTTCTTCTTTTCTATTAATCACTAGGGTAAGTTTTATGAGCTCTCCAACAAAGTAGTTACAAGTTGCAGTGAACATGAGTCCAACTCTTCTCTCACGCTTAGTGTATCGGTGCCTGCTGCAAGCCTAAGTTAGCACCTGCTTAATTTGTTCTTAAACAATGAGCTCCAGACAGTTACCTACTCAAGAACCTCACTAAACAAATTTGAGATTTTAAAACATTTTGAACACTGAGAAATCTTTCTTTTTTCTTTTTACATGCAAACAACTGTTAGATTTAGATAAATACAGTGGCCAATGTTGAGAGTCACTATACCTTAGAGTATGATCATTTCTGCAAGAGTATCCCAAAAATATTCAGGCATTTTTCAGAAGATATGCACTGGCATGAGAGCATAAGCTTTGTAATTCACCTCAGCACCAGGCAGATGAGCAGTGACCATCTTGCTAGAGCTGACTGTGAACCTCTCTAGCTTTCATGCACAAGTGATGCACTGTGCCCAAGAACTGAGTATAAAGTTTAGTTTTATAACCCCTTATTCTTCTGAAGTCTACAATGGAAAAAAGCTTGAAAAAATCCCAGGGCAACAGTACAAATGCAGCTTCTTTGTCTGGACCATTTCCTTTCCTCTTACATTCTCTGCTTCAAAGCAACATTGATTACTAACTGCAGCTGGACTGATACTTCCAATATGATATGTGCTATTATTTGTATTTCGATAGCAGCCACCAACACATCAGACACAATACATTACCCAGAAAACTGACAGGATAAAAAAAGAAATGGTTAACATCTATATAAATGTTTTATGTTTTACATTAAATTGTTAAGCATTTAAGCAACTTAACATATCCTGAAGCACATTTAACTTTAATACTGTAATCTTTCATTTTTGATTGCTCACCACAGTATTCAAAACAAGGATTAAAAAAAAGAGTATGATTTGAGGGCATATTTCAAGGCGGTGCTATAACATCGTGAGAGATAATATGAAAGGTGCAAATATGAGATGAGATTGTCGTTCAGAGCAAAATAGCTAGAAAAACAGACCAGGTGAGGTGTTATTATATGAACAGAAGGTTGAAAATATTTTGTAATGAAACTTCTGGATGTTTTGGAATTAAAATATTTTCCTTCACTCATTAACTATCCATTTGAAAGTTGATTTTACTTTAATTGCAGTGAAACAACAGATTCAGTGAACTTTGAACTATGTTCTCCTGTGACTTGTATTCTGAATAAAACTTGTCAATCTACTGCCTTACTGTCATTCAGAGCATGTCCGGGTGGTAGCTGTGTACATATGAAGACAGATTAAATGCACAATTGGTCAAATGGAAAAATTTGCAAATTCCAAACAAAGTCTCATTTCAAAGCCTTGTAGTTCCTCATTAAAGGAACTCCAGCTACTTCACAGTTTTAGCTATGCACCTCTATGAAAACAACATACAGACATTTCAGCAAAATCCTAACATTGTATTACTATGATAATGACTAGAAGTTCCTCCCTAAGTCCTTACATATGAAGGTTTACAAGGAGAACTTCACTGTCACCTCATGCACCGTGGATCTGGAGAGGAGCAGGCAATGCGAGAGGGACACAGTTGTAATGAGAGCTGGGGAAGGGGATGAAAGGACTGCTACCCTCCTACCCCATGTCTCCCGTTTTTGCCACCAACCTGAATTTCTCCATGGACTTTTCTTTCTTTGTTATGATCAGGCAATCAGCCCTAAGAGTATGACGTGAACCATCTTAGCACGTTGAGTTTATTGGAGATACAAACATACATTTACCTACAGAAAGGTGAACTTTCACTGAACAACAGTTTCAGATTTTTAATGAACTACCTTTTTATTCAGCCTACCACAATCCATCTCAGCCAAAGACCTATTCTTAATATGTAGCAATATATGCATATACATTTATTAAAATCATAACATTATTATCTATTAACTTCAAAGTTGGTGGAAAGACATAGGAGACTAGAATGGAAAAAAAAAATCATGGTGTAATTTAACTGCCTAATGAAAATTATTTTAGAATAAATTTCACAGAATCATAGAACAGTTTGAGGTGCTGCAAAATAATCTAGTCCAACATTCCCTGAAATCAGTAGGGATATCTTTCAAAAGATCAGGTTGCTTAGAGTCCCAGGGATGGGGCATCCACCTCTTCTCTAGGGAACACGTTCCACTGTTTCACCACCTTCATTGTAAAAATATTATTCCTTATATCTAGTTTGAATCTACCCTCTTTCAGTTTAAAACCATTATCCCCTGTCCTACTGCAAGGCCCTGCTAAAAAGTCTGTCCCCATCTTTCTTGTAGGTCCCCTTAAAGTACTAAAAGGCTGCAATGTCTCCCTGGAGTCTTTTCTTCAGGCTGAGCAATCCCAAGTCTCTCAGCCTTTCCCCATAGCAGTGGTGCTACAGCTCTCTGACTCTTTTCAGGTTTGTGTCTTCCCTGTATTGAGGTCTCCAGAGCTGGATGCAGCACTCCAGGTGGGGTCTCACAAAAGTGGAGAGGCAAAATCACTTCCATTGACCTGCTGGCCACGCTGCTTTTGATGCAGCCCAGGATATGATTGGTCTTCTGGGCTGCAAGTGCACACTGCTGGCTCATGTTCAGCTTTTCATCCACCAGAAAGTTAAAAACAATACAGAAAAACTAAGGACAATTCCTATTTGCCACAGTATAGTAAATTCAGTATTTCATTACAGAGTTCATTACCTCTATTATTTAATCACCTACCAACCATTTAGAATAGGAACAAAAACTAGTTTTAAAACACAAACAAACAATACTGGAGGGGAAAAAAATCTTATAAGGCAGAAAGGAAAAAAAAAAAATTCTTTAGGATATATTATGAATTTGTAAACTTATTTAAACAATAATGAAAAATTTCAGAAAATGTACTGTAGAAGTTATTTCTTTAGACTTTTGTGACTGTCTCCTTACTTTTTTCATAAAACTTTTAGGTTCTGAGTTAATAGAAAATATGTCTAAGCTTTCATATTTTGTAGTATCTTTTTTCCTCAAGGGTTACTCAGCCTAACATGAAACTCTCAGATCATCAAAGTTTTTATTCAATCCAGCATTAGTTTTAATTACTATTGCTTTTTAAAAGTGCGCTTAAAAAAAAATCCTTAATTTTATAAATAAAGGAAAAATGTGTGCACGATTTTTTTCTTTTTTTATATATTTCAATACTGTTAATATTTAGCTGCAAAGATTTATTTTTCCACATAAAAATATTTTTAATCACTTGAAATTCATCTATATGAAACAAAAAGCATGCTTTAGACCTTAAATGGAGATTAATTTGAAGTTAGTGGCCAGTTTAAAGTTGACACTAAAGTGAGAATAAGTATTGCATAGGGGACTGGACTGCTTTTATTATACAATCTGTTTCAGCTTCTGTAAGCTTATATGTGCTTAGACTATTTCTACAGAAACCCATATTGCAAAGTTGTCAATATTAGAGGAGCTTGGCACTGCAGATTGACTGCCCTCCATTCTGTTAGGAGTGATAGCCTGATTTGGTTCGGCCTGTAGGGTCTCTTGTCACAGGGTGAAAAAGGAAGGTGGAATAAAATACTCTTACAATTAGACAGTTCACTGAGGTTTTCCAAGACTTTCTTAGTCATCTTCTCTCGGAAGACATATTATAGTCATATCCTATCAGGTTCCCCCTCTGCCTCCAAATTGCCTTTACAGAATAGGGAGACTAATGGATTCTGCTGCTTGTGTTGCAAGCCTATGCTCAAGTTAGTCCTGCAAGCACGTTGGAAGAAGCAAGCATCATAGTTTGGATGAGCAGACTTTAAAAAACATTCCAACAGAAGAAAGCTTCACTCTCTTCACTTTTTTGCCACTTTGTTTTGCCACAAAACTTCAGGCTGGTTGAGAGACTCAGTTCCAGTATGAGTTTGATAAATTTGAACATGCACGACACAGTGATGGTAATCGTCTGGCACGGGTTAGTCACCCGTAATAAAGCCGTGAGAAATAAAGAAATGCAGGCAAATAAAACTACAGTGATCTACTGAACAGAAGGGCTTGGAACACAAAAGGGGAAAGAATTGCTGTTGTAATGACAATACTTTTAATTATATATATTCAATGAAAAATAAACTATTAGAGAGAGAGTAAAATACTTCCAATTAATGGAAGTAATGTAATGTTCAAACTTAAATGAAGTATTTTTCTCTTGAGGGTTTTGTTGTACTATTTTATTTAGCTTAATGTAATTTAAATTATAAACAGAATGGTTTTGCAAGCCCCTAGAGAAATGTACTTTATTTATAATGTATTTCCTTTGAAGTGGTTATGGAAATCATGCTCTTCATGAAGTCTGTATCTCACATACCACCTACAGCTGCAAACTAGTCAGTCCTCACAAGTTAAACATGATCTGTCTGGTGAAGTGCGTGACAAGAAAACCCAAGATTTTTTAAAATGCCAGAGGAAATAGAAATTTGTTGTTCTGCAAACTAATGGTCTTTCCTCTGAAAGAAGTTATTGAAAGATATTTGTTGATAAAAGTTATGTTTTTTCAGAGGGAATGGAACTCAGCCACTTCACTCAACTCACTTCACTTGAGTTTTTAATGCACATAATGAAAGAATAATTGTTCACACTATACCCTAGAGGGAGTTTCAGCTGGGAGTAATTATATTTTGTATACTCAAATTTAAATGCATAAATATTTCCATCTTTCATTTAAATAATAAATCCTTAAAAATTTAATTCTAGTATAAAAAGTACACTTTCTTTCATGATGCAAATTACAAATGCCTAGTTTGTGTCACTTTTCTCCTCCAAGCAATCAAAATTGCCACAACTGCGAAAGAATAAATGGAATGCTCTCCTCACCTTCAATAGCCACTGCATAGAGTTGGTTAAATAACTAGATACAAAGAGGAAACTACCTCTAGAAAATGAAATTTGGCCATTAATCATCTTTTTAAAGCATAACAGTACCTAATCCTCCTGGATGAACCATGAGCTCAACACTCCAGCCACAGATACACAATAGTCTAAGCTGTGATGCTTCTCCTGAGATAATGTCACTGCAAGTCACTTCAAAGGGACCAGGCAAGTAAGCAGCGTAAGATTTGGTTGACTGTGCAACTGCTTACAGCGTGAACTCATGACAGCCGTAGTCACAGATTACAAGTGCTTTGAATTGTTTCTTTCTTTTATCAAAGCTACTCTTCTGCTCTAACCTACTACCAAAGACTATAAATAAATAAATAAATAGATAAATAAATTAAAATACTAGTTCTCGCTAGCTTTAGATTAAGAGCTTGAATCTGTTTTCAAGGGATAATATTTCTGTGTAACTATAAAATAAAGATCATGCTCTGGAGTTAAATTTCTGATGGAGTTGGTAGATTTTATCAATATCAGAAAGTTTCAGGTAGATATTTAAATCCATTAAAATACTTATAATCAAATTTATGACTACATGAAACAAATATTAATTAATTCTAACACATTGGGCTTGTTTTTAAATAATCTTATGAATATACTACAGAGACAAGCTGTACACCTTTACAAACATCTATACTTTGCTAAAAGCTACTAAAGCACAAACATTACTTGCATTAAATGAAAAAAGTATGTCATAGTGACCATTATCCTTGTATTTGAGGCAAGACTTTAAGACTCTGACAACCCAGTCTATCTAATGTACCTTTGCTAAGAAAGACAATGCTGTTTTTCTTCATTAATGTAACATGTCAGATGAACCGACAAATTCTGTTTAACGCACTGCACATTTGTGGGTAATAAAGAACATTATTCTATTATTTCTTTTATAGCTATAATCCCTTAAGAGGTAGCATGACAGTGTGGTGTAAATCTAAAGGAAACCATTATATTTGTTTGCATGAATGGCTTTGATGACATTAATTTATTATTAGGAAAAAAATCCAAACAACAGATATTAATCTATGGTTTTTCTGAAAATGGATTATATAAGTTGGTGCTTTAACTCTTTATTTTTTGCTCACAGTTTCCTCACTGTTACATCAATGTTCAAGTGACAAATAATAAATGTTTATACAGGAAGAGAAATGTGGACTGTAACAAAATTTGCAGAAGTTAATTATATGAATTGAGGTATTTTCTTTGTTACTTTCCTTTCAGACTAAAACTGAACACAGTTCAATTCCAGCTCCTTTGAGGTACTCTGATTTTTTCTGCAGAAGAATAGTTGTGCTGCTAATATCTACTAAGGCATTCTTCTTAGACGTGATACCCTCTCCAGCATAATATATGTCTTTTGGGACTGCTTTCCTCCCCATCAGTAACAATTGGGAAAGATTTTGGATACTTACAATAGAGAATATGAATCTGTTCTCCAGTCTGGAGACAGCAACCCACTTATGAATTATGACAATTTAAATTTAATTTTAACTACCAAACCAGAAAAATTATGTGTGTTTAGTATTTTATTCATAGAAATGTTGCCATCTAAAGAAAAAAAATGGCCCAAATCCACAACCGTTCACCTTATACAGAATACTTGAAAAAACATCTAAAGCTGGAATATGGTCAGCACAACATGAAAGGCAAAATCAAATGTAACTGAATACGGCCAACAGAGTAACAGTGTGCAAATATACCATGTTATAATTTTGAGATACAAAAACAGAAGTAAGCATTGTTTCAGGATTCATCTGAGCCACTTGTTAAATTGAAGCCATATGATTCAGCCAGTATGCTCTTAAAAGGCTTTCCTGAGATGACTTGGTTAGAAGCTTTCTCCAGACACAACTGAGTGACTGAAATCTCAAGAAACTCCAGAAACAATCGCAATAAACTGTCAGTGTTAAGGTCCCTAAAACAAGCATACAAGGAGAGTTGTTTTCCATGTAAAAAGAGTGTGCCAGCATGTGTAAATACAGGCCGTCTAAACTACTGCTACAAATCCAAATTTACAGTTCATTTCCACAAAATTAGAAATGCAAACCAAGGCGGAACTTTGAATGTGTAAGGAATGTAAAAGAAATATGATCTATAATATAGACACAAATGCTGCAGCTTACCAATTCCTGTAAATTATTTTAAATGCCACTGCAATTGAGACATAAAACAGCATAGCATATAAGGAAGAAAGCAGTCAAGAAATAATGAATGCTGGCAATTTAATCAGAACAATTTAGTTCTTTGCCTGGGTCTTCTAGCTCAAAGGGATGAGACTTGTTGAAAGTAAATGCAGGTAGAATATCAAAACAAAAAGGAAAACAACACTTTTCGAGAAACTGAATTTTAATTGTTGGATTCCCACCTCTTCTATAGCAAGACTGAATTATTCTGCAGGGAAATCCTGAAGGTGAAATATTGGCTACATTTTTTATTTTGTCTGAAACTCATGGAAAACTTGAAGGTTTGTGCAGAAGCTCAATATAATCAACAGAAATAATCTAAAGGCATCATTCTCCTGACTACCAGTACCATGGTACTCCTCTACTCTTCTTAAGACAAATAGAGATTCATGCATGTAAACCTGTTCAGCCTAGCTCTTATCTCGGTAGCTCTTATTCTGCTACCTGTGTGGCTGTAATAACAAGAAACTCAAGCTTTAACAGCTGCTTAGGAATTTATCCATTTCTCTCCTGGGTTTTGTGCCTAAGTTGAAATTTTCACCACTGCAGCTGCTGCTAAAGTTAGCTCAGATATGACTACAGGAATGATAGGGATCACAGTGTTGCCAGCACCCACAACTACTTAAAAAAGATGTAGCAAGAAAACCAAACACATTGTGACATATGACAGTCTACTTTTGAGCACCTATTGACAACAAAACACATCATAAGTTGCAGGGACTTAATAAGTTATACTATAGTTTATAAATTCCAAAAGACCCTGACTCCACAAAATGAGCACTGTTGCCAAAAATCAGCTGTTTCCCAACATGTTGAATACTCTCAAAGATATAGTGTAAAGGGTTTTTTGAATTTTACCTACATGGTCCAGTGAGGATCATCAGAACGGCTAGTTGGATCAGACACTGTGTAATTCTGTGAACTCCTCTTTTGGAAACAAAACTGATACTGCGTCAGCATGTAGGCTGTGAACAAAACAAAAGACAGAACAATTATTAAAACAGATTACAGAAAAATGGGGGAGGCATAGACACATGAGCCAAAAGGCCTCCTTTGGAGCAAGAGATGACAAATGCTATTAATATTTTCTATTGACGAATAATTTTTTTTTGTTTTTCTTTTTTTTTAAATATGAGAGACCTAGTTGAAAATAGAACAACTCAAGCATGCATTTATGACACAGAGATCTGAAGCAGTGGTAATAAGATGGTACTGATAAGCCTTTGGGATGCTTACACTTACCTCCAAAGAGCTATCTTCAGTCACAGTATTTTAAGATGATTTTTTCAAACCCAGTAACCAAACTGGAGTGAAGATAACAGTTTCTCCAAGACAGCGTGAATAATCATAGAATCAACGAATACCAGGTTGGACCTTTCTCGGCAAAAACACAGTCTTGACAAGATGGCCCAGCAAATTGTCCAGCTAAATCTTAAAAGTTTCCAGTGTTTGGTGATCCACCACTTTCCTGGGGAGATTATTACTATAAGTCTCCAGCTGAGTCAGCAAAGCAAATTTTCTGGCTAGTGTCAGAAATTGGCACCTCTAGGTACAGAGGGAGATGAGATGCTGAGCTCATTCAGATCAAGGGGCAGCTTGACACAAGGGCAGAATTAAGAACTGGGGTCTCTTTTTCTTCCCCAAATTATTCAGTCTTTCAAGCTAACCAATTTATAAAACTGGTTTGAAATACTGTATTTCATGTAAAAACGTAGAAAAATAAAACTCCTAGTATACAACACATATTATATTTTCAGCTGCATTAAATACACTGATGCTTTTAAAAGTTGTCAGAGGAAGCAAAATATTAATAATTAAAATGTAATCAACACACTTTCCTCTGCAGAAGTTGTAAATTTCTGAAGTCAGAAGTCTAAGAGAAGGATTAACTACTGACCTCTATGAGCAGATCATCTTTGGAAGAAATAGAGAGGACACAGGGCTTAGCACTCGTTCAAGGAAACTTTTGCTGCCAGGGAAAAGCTTTAATGTGGTAAGGAATTTGCAGGATGCTGTGTATGTTCTCTTTACCTGTCTGCTGAGAGGGAACTCCCTTGCTACAAGTGATAAAATTCTCACAGAGGTATCTGGAGGCTCCCACTTGGGGGGCCAGGCAGGCCATAAAGCACATGTATCATTCAGATACATACTGCAACGTTCTTGACTGTTAAAATAAATTTTCTTTAAAACTTTAGCCACAACCCGGTGCCTGGGGTTACCTGCTTGCATATCAAGCCTTACACCACCATATTTCATTTCATTATAAACCATATATGTATATCATATATATGTAATTATTTACAATATTATATTCTATGTATACTAAATTAAAATTTATATTTATTTTATAAATACATGAAATATATAATTATATTTTATAAAAATATAATTATATGGGCTATTATATATAATAATATATATAATTAGTAGAACCATGTGGCATTATTATCTCACTTATTACATGTCATTGAAGCCTAAGGCTTCAAGACCCCTTTGCACAACACGGAAGAGTGAATCTGAATCAATATGTTCCACGTTTGCTCACTGTCTTAGCCTTTACCAGAATGCCAAGGGATTTTACTCCCAGGTGTTATAAAGAGGATGCAACAGACCAGAGAAGACACTGGCTATGCTAGATGTTCAGTTTCTCAGGAGAAAAAGAAAACAAAGAAAAAACCAACAACAACTCCACAACAACAACAGCAAGGCTCAGATTATTAACATACAATGCTAAGACTATATTCCAGTTAACTTTCAGAATAGAAGAAAATACACATTTACTATCCATGTACATTGCGGCACACTAACGCAGCACTTCTAACACAGCTCTGATATACTATCAACCACAAAGGTCTCTCCCTTCTCTGGTAAAACACTCTCCTGGAAGATAGCCATTCCCTCCACTATCCATGCACAGTCAGGAAGTGCAGTGCATTAGAGTGAAAGTGAATCTGAACATCCCAAAACAAATGAACAGGAGAGGCTAGATTTTAATCAATGAAAGGAAAGGAAGCAAATCAGATTAAATATGGCCAGAATATATATTTTTTGTCTTGCAAACAATGTCAAGCAATTCTTAATTAGAAAGAACCTGGACGTGTCAGTGTGGCAAACCCTTCCATAGGAACAGCCTTTGATACTCTCTCAGCCCAGACCTATGTGTCTCGGTTTGAGCCGCCCCCCACTCCACCCACCCGGGGGGGCTGGAATCGGTTGGTCCCAGGTGAGTTTCCGACGAGGGACCAATCAGAGCTGTTTTTCGCCCCTGTGAAATTAGGATATTACAACAGCCAGAAGGAAGTTGTTGGCAGTGTGTGAGAGCGATTTGGAGCCATGAGGTGAGAGGAGGGAGGTCTGCGGGCCCCTTGTGGGGGGGCCAGGCCCTCTTCCCCCCCCAGCCGGGCTGCGGGGGAGCTCAGGACAGTATTATAACTGGACTGAGTGCCCGTGGCCAAAAGGCTAGGGGGCTTTTTCCCCCCCACTGCCCAGGAAAGGCAGTGGTGTGGACTTGAGAAGCCAGCCAGGGAGTTGGAGCTAGCTAGCCCCGGCAGGCAGGCAAGGCATTGGAGCCGAACCAGAGACGGACCGAGGGGTGATCCGGAGCCTGGAGAAGCAGTTGCAATCGTGCAGAGCTGGAAGAACTCCAGGTAGAGAACAGAGACTGAAGCAGTCTCAGTGCTACCCTCTCCCCCCCATAATGGTGGGGGAGAGGTAGCGACCTTGAGCTGAGACTGAAGCAAAATGGGAGACGGGCTGAGAGGCTTGGAGGAGGCCCTACATGAGATTTGGACAAGGGTAGCAGAAAACCAAAAGAAGAATGCAGGGGGAGGAATGCCTCCCCGTGACACGTGGAAGCTGAGAAGCTGCAGCAGCTGTAACAGAGAAAAGTCAAACCAAGCAGTCTTTTTCTGGGTAAGGACTTTCGGTGAAAACTATTTGGGGTAAAAAGACTAAGCAAGACCCAGAAACCCTGCAACCTGGAGAGGAAAGAGTGACCATCTTACTCTCTGGGAGGAACCTTCATGAACCAGGGAGAAAGAATTCAAAAGCTGACTCCCTGGACTTTCGTGATGAAGACCTGGTAAAGCAAGTGTTCCCTTGTAGCTCAAGAGGAGACCTCAGCAGAAGCTGAGGGATTGGTGGGGGTTCAAAGGCCCCTTCCCTGATACCCCAATGAGAGAGAGACTTTAACTATCGCCCTGAAAACTTCTCCTGAACTGATGTGGGAGAGTCGAGGGCTGGTAAAAATTGTATTAATACTCTGCATTTATTTGCTTTTTAGTTTCTATAGTATTTATTGTGTTAGTAATAAATTTTGATATAATTCCCTTGTACTGAGTTGTGCCTGTCTGAAAACTTCTCTTCCATGTTGTGGCAAATTGTGGGGGAGCTTGGAGATTGGATTTTTGGGGTCAAACCCCCACAACTATGTTTAGATCCAAATCCACTTCCTGAAACATTTCTTTTCCTAGGCATTTCTTGGCCTAGCCATTACACCACTATTCTAAAACTCTGTTCCTGCCAATGCTCCTAGATAGGCAATGCACAGGGAGCTCAGCACAAGGAAACGTGTCTGCACTAAGGGTCACAGTGCAAAGAAAGCAAAACTCTCAGAAATAGGCAACGAGCAGCCAGGGAGCTCATGTGTACTATTTAGCTGCCTCCAACTTGGAAAGGGTTTGCACTCTGAAAAGTGACGCAGAACCTCTGTAAGGACATCATGGAGCCTTTGGTGGGAGAGCTCAATCTTTAGGCTCAGGAAGGATGGTTCCAGACTTCTCAAAAGAACAGCTCTGATTTTAGTACCTCACTCCAGTGATGCAGCACTGAATCTACACCCTAGCAACTCAGTCATGTAGTAAAACTACAATTTGAACAGCATGTAGCAATTTTTGTTTAATTGAGGTCCCTAAAGGTTCTTAGTGGAATGCTTACATACCATCAACAACATGAAACGACAATGAGAAGTACACTTAAAAACACTTAAACGCTTTAAAAATTAATTGCTTCATTATTTTTTATACAGAAGGTATAAATGTTGAAAAGCATTTCTCATTTATACTATCAGGGCAGAAAAACAATTTTAAAAAGTCTGCTTCTTTATCAAAGTCAGCTAAGTCACTTGTAAACTTTTAAGACCGCAAAACAATTGAAAAGAGAAGCCTCTTTTTAGTTAGTTGAGCCTCTTTTTAGTTGAGGAATTGCAGTTTCTGACAACTAAAAACGAATTTTAATAATTTCCTTCTCATCAAGTTATTATGTTTTTATTTAGTAATAAACTAATTAATTATTAAATTATCTTTTCAAGCTATTATCAATAAAAAAATTTCTTCCCAGTAATTTTCTACCATATTTTATTTTTATGCTATTAATATCAATAATCCAGTTTTAGTCCCTTAACAATGCAGGTTCTGACTCAGAGCTTTGGAACTCATTGCCTTAATTTATGACAAACTAAGTTGCTTCATATAAGCTTGTGCTGTTTGTATATTCAGCTACAAAGCTAACAAACTCTACTCTTTATGAGCAGTTATCAAAACCAGTGGATAATTCAGTTTGAACAGTGCAGAACATCAAGCTCCATCTGAAGCAACCATGTCAACAAACCCCCCAAAACACCATCTCACTTATCAGCACAAATTCTGGACCTATTTAAGCAAACATCAGCCATCTCTGACCTCAATTACTACATCTGTGCTGGCAAATTTAATTTGAGGGGTGCTTCTAGGCATTGGCACTCGTTCTGTGTTACAAAACTGTGAGACTGGTCCTAGCAGGATTTTGGCTTGGGCGTGGTTTGGGGGGCAGCAAAACCAAGGAATTTGAGTTAGGCTCTGCACATATGGGCACACCATGAAGAGTAGGAAACTGAAATTTGTGGTACCACAAATACGTCTGTGATAAGACCTTAAAAGATGCTGCTGTCCAGACAGGCAGGTGCTCAGTGTTCCAGGTACATAACTGAAAATCACATGGTATGATTTGCATGGTTCCTTTCCTATATTCATAAGAATCCCTATTTAAAACAAGAAGAACATTTGTGTGTTGCCGTTAGCTTTTTATTTATTTTTTATAAAAACTCACTTGAGACTTAGGTGTCAGCAAAGGTCTTTAAATAGGAGAGCTACTTTTGTTACAAAGCAAAATTCTGGATACAGCAATTTCTGCTCTGCTTACTTGAGAAGACAAATCTGCATGCATTGATTCTGCACTGAGAAAAGAGTTCCAGTGTTTCACAGGAATTAGGTTCCTCACTATGAGAAATAAAATTCACAGACTGAAAAAACTTCATACATAGTAAGGTAGAAATTTCACCCGATTGTGTATCAACAGATAACGGTGATCTCATGGGTTGTTTTTTTTTAAATGAACTTTGTGCAATTTTTGCCTAATTGGAAGGAAAAAAAAGGTCTCAAAAATTTGACTTAGTATTTAGTTTGTATTTTCTTGCTGAAATCAACACTACTACACATCACGTTTGTCATCCTCAAAAATGCATACAGATGCATATAAATAGATAAAAGGTACTTTAATAGTTTAATGAATATGATCAAGATGACTAAAAAAATCAGAAAAAAGGCATATTACAATATCAGCTCTGCAGCTTCTATTTCCAATGGACCTTAAAGGGCAGAAAATATTTTGATTCTTAAACTTCAGACATTAAAAAGTATGCAAGCTGGAAGAAGTGTGTCTGCCTTGCACTTCTTTCACTGGATGTCATTAGAAAGAGGTTAGGCTCATTCTGGACCAAGACAAGATCAAAGCTGGATGGTAAGAGATTGCAACCGCAATGTTTATACCCTAGAAAAGTACCTCTCCATTGATATGACAGGAAAACATACAACATCTAGCTCAAAACAGAGTTCTTTGCTGGGACAAATTTAATACCACAGAAGTTTGTTCAACTTGGCAACTTTTAGTTTTTCAGAATGACTGAAAACAATAATTGTATGCCTCTTTCATTCAGTTTAACAGAGATAAAAATTAATGATTAACATCCTGAATTAAGACAATATTGTTGGTGAATCAATTCATAGTCCTGACTTAGCCAACTCTGTTTTAGGTGCTGAATAACTAGAAGCCTTCATTTTGTTTTGAATTTCGAAGAAGTATGGTAAAAAAAAATTCAAACATTTCAGGTATGATTTTAGTTTGGTAGTCTCATAGCTCAAAAATTGTTCAGTCTAGACAAATCACATTTGTTTCACTCTCCAATAGCGACTTCAGTCTTTTAGTGGCAAAGTTGAATGGCTGTTATGGAAATACTCAGATCTGCTCAGCATAAAGTTGTTCAACTCAGTTCAGCTCACATAGAAATCATCTTGTAAGTGTACTACAGCGTCTGAATTAATCAGCAGAACAAGCTGTTAGGAAAAAAGAAAACATCAGGAAAAAAAAGGAGAGTTCTTCAATCTAACTGCTCTTCAATACCTATTCAATTCTCTATGTATCTGATACACAACCACGAAAGCTTTTTAAAATTCGAGAAGTGATTTAGATTTTTATTCCTTTGGGTGCTCACTGATGCTTGACTTCTAGCATCTCTGACAAAGTTTTTTTTTACACTGAAGTTTTTAAATGTCATATATAATTTTACATGACACTAGAAGATAATAATGGTTAAACAGACCGAACCAGGAAACTCACTATTTGGTATACAGTTATTTGCATTAATAATTTAGGAATTGGTCCCACTGAACTTTAGATATCTTTGCAGTTACAGGCATCTACCCCTAAGCTGTACGGACTCTGCAGAGTCAACACAGGAAAAGCTGCCACACCAAAGAACCAGTCAACAGTGCTGATGTATTTTAGTTGCTGGCCCTAGGATGAGATGAAGTTAGCTTTAGGAGTATCTCATGTCCACCACCCATTACACTGCATATGAATCCTGAGTATTCATTTCTCATGATCGTAATTTGGTATCCATAATAACTGTTTTTACAAATCTCTTTCATTCACTGCTTAGTCGATAAATATTCTGATCCATACAGCCATTTAGAGTGAGATTAGGCTCCACTATATATATATATATATATATTTTTTATGGGCTAAAAACACATACCTCCTTCTCAAGGAAGGCAGCCTGAATTGAAAAAGATGTCCCGAGCAAACATACTGTTCCGTTTCTTCCACATAGAGGTTTCACTATTAACAGTTACTCAAAAGTCTCAAGATATTCATGAGTGCCTTACTGACAGCCTTTTCTCCACCAATCTCTACAACTGATAAAAATATTTCTGCCTCCTGTGTTCTTCAGTTTCTCTGATTACTCTAAACAGAGGGGAAAAAATAAATCTCTTGAAACATTAGACATTTAAACATTTGAAGAAATACTTGTGTGTGACTTATGCACACAATATACATGTCTGGTGTTAAAGCTGAGAAAGTGGGAAAGCATGAGTAAAATTTTATATTATCATATGAGGCAGCTGAAGGCACAGTGAATGATATGCTGCTTTATCAGTTGGAAGCAGATGGACTTTCCTGAAAAGGGATGGTAAGTCTGTTAATGGAAATGTGCTGCTTGATCACTGGAGTATCCAGGTAGGAAATGGTTCGTAATTTGGCCTTTACTAACTATGCCTGCCAGGCAATAAAGGAAAATCTCAGTAATCATGAATTTCTTTCTAAACTTCAAGTTTCTATCAAGGATATACAAAATTACCCAACAAATGTCCTAATGAAACTTCTGATGAGAATTTATAGGATTAATGAAGATGCTTATAAGCACAGAGAAGAGAGAAGCTGTTGGCAAGAGATGCAATTATCTCCCACACTCACATACCAAAAATCCACCCTTCCATACCAAGAGTTAACAGTATGTATATGCGAACCTTTAATAACCTCTCAAATGAACCCAGACAGTGGCTTCAGTGCAGCTTTTATATTCAAACATATAAAACTATCCCTCTGGGCAAATGAAATGTTAAATGTCCAGCTCCCTCTATAATCAAGAGCTACAGACCCAACAACAGTTGTAACTGCTTCTTACCGGAGTTAAACCTCTTTATCCAAGACGTTTCACTAAATCTATTTGCAGAACTGAAGAATTTTTTTTCTCCTTTTTTTAAATTAAAAAATAATTTTAAACCCTTACAGCTCAGAAATCGTTCTAAAAATGCCACGGGATAAAGGTGTGGCCCAAGGCCAGGGCCACCTCGACCATACAACCGCTGGCTCTAAACCTGCCATCTCCCACAGCACAGCTCTGTGGAGCCGACAATCTGGCATGTGGGTGCCTGCCCAGCTCCAGCCTCAATTTCAGCTCTTGTAGAGCAAGTGTCTTCCCATGATGGGGGTCAGGACCCTGGGACAATGCGACAGAGGTGTCCACACCATCTCCTGTGGCTGTGGCTATTCCTAGGCACCCAGAGAGTCCCTGGGAAAGGAAGGAAGAAAGCCTTGCATGCCCCAGGGACAGCAGCAAACACAGCAGTGCTGACACAACCTCCAGTAAAACCTCTGCTCTGGGGATTCATGTTCATGCTGCAGGGCCCTCTGTGAGGAGAGATGCCATGCCAGATACAGCCTATTCCAGCTGGCTCCAAGGTACCCACTGCAGGGCATGGATGAGCCCTGCAGCCGCACTGGCGTTGCCTCAGAGAAAACATCTTTAGAAAAGAACAAAGCAATTCCACACAGTCCATACAGGAGCAGGTGGCCATACCCTGCAGGACTTGTGGCCCAGGGAGAGCACAGGCTGGAGTAGGTTCATCCTGAAGGGCAGAAGCCTGTGGAGACTCAAGGTTGGAACAGAAGAATCACAAAGAAGGAGTGGCAGAGAGGAGATACCATGCACTGACTACAGACTCTGACTTTGTTCCCCTGTGCCACCACCAAAGCAACTCAGCAGCTCTGGTCCGTGAAGCAGTGCCCTGAAGAGTTGCTTTTTGGATGGAGTTGCTTTTTGTTTCCAAAGTAACATCCACAAGCTACACAGAGAATCACAAAATATTCTGAGTTGGAAGGGACTGAGACAAGGATCATCGAGTCAAACCCTTAAGTGAATAACCCATACAGGGATCAAACCTGCAACTGTGGCATTACTAGCGCCACACACTAACCCACTGAACTAATACAGTACAAAATGCCCAAGGAATTGGTGTCGATCACAACTCCAGGCTTTATTGGGAGGTTTCTGCTACCCAGCAAGGACAGTTTTGCATAGTCTGGCAGTCATTTCTCTCTTTGATGCCAGTGTTCAAAGGGGCAGGTTGCCCATTTTAGGTCTCATTGCATAACAGGAAGGAATAGCACTTCTTTGTATAAAAGCCTAACTGTACTTCAGCCCCAGGACTGAATACATATACTATTTTACAGACTACAGCAACATCTAATATAACAGAAACCAGTGTAGGAAAAGCTGCTGATTTTGACTTTTAACTTTCTCACTGCTAAGAATGCAGCTTCCTACTTGCTGTTTTTCTCTGTTATTGTGAACAGCCACACAGACATCAGGGCTGAGGAGCAAAGTCTGAGAGAAAGGTTCACTGTGGGAAAACACTCCTGACTCCCTATGGGGGAATATCATAAGTATACTTTGGGATATTAACATGCCTTTGCCCATGTCTGAAAATCTGTTAACCTCTGTAGATCACTTGCAGTGTGGTTTTCTGTGCAGCTAAAGATCTGTTATCATTTTGTATTGAATTAGTATACAGAACTTCAGTACAGAACCTCGAAAAAGTAGCTCAGCCATTTCTTTCTTTATCAATATTCTGAATTTTGTTTGAATGTTTATACAAACCAAAAAGCTAAACAGCTTTTAGCTGGTGAGGAGAAGGGATGAGGAAGGAAAAAAAAAAGAATGATACATGGGAAGATAAAACCCCTGGCATGAAACCTTTGTGTCATGCCACATTCTGTCATGAATTTCAGCATTTAATCAGCAAATCAGATTCCCAAAATTCCAAAGTACACTATATCATCCCAGCACTTTACTAAAACTAGACAGACAGCCCAGGGGAAATAAGCCAGTGGCTTTCCTATCATGGTTTAACTCTCCTGCTCAGATAATACAGGTTTGGCTTTGCACAGGATTTATTTAATTCTGCATATTAGAAAAAGCTTGGAACTGATTACTACCAAGGGCAGTAGTAATCAACATCTGTTGCAGATATACATTTACTCAGACCAGTTAATATGAGTAAGACACTGTAAACGACTCTAGAAGTATATAAACTTAGTGATACATGAGATTAAGCTCTAATGGGATGTATTTATGAAAGTAGCAGCATGACCTATACCCGAACCAGGGCAGAGAACTGATGCAGATCAGAAGGTCTGTGCACTGCCCATAGGCTTTGAATTCCACAAGCAATATCATAAGAGCAGGCACTTCCGACTGCTTCACTATAATCACTCCTGCGTTACAGCAGTGCTTTGCTATTCTGTGATTTCACAGGTCATCATAGTAATGGAAGTGCTGTCATCTAGACAAAATGTAAAAATACATGTTTCTCTTGAGAACTGATGGCAACCCAAGCCACATTTTCTAGCTGGAATAACCATGGGTTTTACCTATGCACGTTTTCTTCTGTATTTCAATTTAATTAAAGAGCAGTAGTGCTGTTTCTGTACATTTGCAATAGAATTCATCTTCCCTAAAGCACGATGATTCTATTTTTCATGTATATACAGTTTTCATAGTGATGCTTTGGGAAGTAAAGAAAATGACACGGGATTTTTGATAGATGATATGACTGGAGGTGACTTAGATTTTTAAATATTTCAGAAAATTGAGAAGCTTCCGAAATTGGGGAGAGGATTCATATGTGTTTTCTTTCCTGCTACAGGCTGAGGAGAAAGTATACTGGAAAACCATTTTTCTCTTCAAGAAAAGGTTAACAATACAAAACCAATCTCAAAGTAATGTGAACCAATGCTGGCAGCAATACCACAATTTTCAGGTACCTACTTAGATTCTGTAAAAAAAATAAACCCCAGCATAAATAAAATAAAATAATAAAATAATCTTTAAGCCAATAATGAATTGTGAAGGTAGGAAGAAAAGTAGCCAGGTTAGATTGGCAGGGACTGTTGAGTTTGACTTTGTTTATTATTGCCTTTCCCTTTAATATGAGATACAGTGTTTTTGCTGCAAATAAGTTTTATTTAACATATTTTCTGTTTCTACAGGCACTTAAGCTATTGGCAACAGCCCTCATTTCTGAGCAAAATGTTTTGTGAACCTTCCGAACCAGACAGTTACTGAATAATTGCAATGTTGGTGGAATAATCCTTAAAAACACAGGTACTTCCATTCCTATGGTACACAATCACATTAGCTTTATGTTTCTGCTGAAATAACACAATCCAAGACTTAATATTAAAACTCATAATTAATTTAGAGGCATTAAAGAACACGAGGATGTATGGAGACAATTAAGATCTTTAGCAGCATTGCCTTATGACATTTGCTGCCTCTGGAAAGCAACATAAAATTAGCACCCCATCAGCCCAAGCAAGGCTCTCACTGGGATAAGATTTTAAATTACTTAATAAAGACTTTACAGACAAACATTCTGTGATCATCTTCGTGGGGTTCGTAAGTCAAGTAAGGTCCTGATTTATTACAAGCTAACAATGTAATTACAGAAATTCTGCATCTTGCTGACATAACAGAAAATGAGACAGAAAGCTCAGCTATTTTTCTAAATGCAGCAAGAGGAAAAAAAGCCAAAGCCAGAGTGAAAACACTGAAGGCTGAGCTCAGACAGCAGTCTTACATCAGTAGAACAAAGTGCCAATGCAGAGTAAGCAACAGGACTTACTGCATCTTTTTTTTTTTATCTTGCAAAAAAAGGGTCACTATGGGTAAATTTTGAATTAACTGACTTCAGGAGGAATAATACCACTCCAGTGGTACAAAAATGGTAACTGCATCAATTCTAAAAAACAATGCGTCTTTTCCTTCAGCAATATCCCTATGGCTCAATTTCCCAGAGATGTAAGAAATGCCCTAAAGAGGGCTGTTGATACCACGTAACTTAACTACTTACTTTATTCTGATGTGAATCATCCTTCACAGCAGCTTCTCACCAGGATCATCCGAAAATGCACAATGGCTGATTTAGATTAAACATCCAACACCTAGACAGGTAACTTTAGGCAAGTTGGATTCCACCCAAAACTAAGTCAAGAGTCTTAATGAAAACCTAGCCTTTTCCTTCTTATAAAGCAGTGATGCAGTCAAGATCCTGAAGATTTTCCAAGCCCACAGATATCACACTCTTCATAGTCATCTGAAAATGGTCTGAAATTCATTGATTGCTAAACTAGACTTCAAAAGCTTTTATCAAGTCTGCCAAAGCAACAGAAGTAATTCCTGTAACTCTACCTGACTTGTTTAGCTATTGTTTAATTAGCAATGTTTATGAACAGAAATCTAAGTATTAAGTATTTATAATGAGAAAATGAGTCTGATGTTAGATACAGGAACAGTTAATGTTATATAGTTAGACAGACAGAAAATCATAACACCATCAACCTTTGTAAATATATTTCAATGGAGAAATCAGTTGGTTTCAGGATTTACAACTTAACACTGGCTTTGCCAAGAACTCTACTAAAGATGACATGTTGTTGAACTGACCTCTGAAGCAGAAAGGAGAGCAAGGTGTTACTCTGCACATATGCTCCAAATTTGCTTCGTGTTCCAAAGATAATGCATCCCTTAACCATCCCTATCCACAGGAAAGAGACTGTCCTTGCACTGACCAGGTTATTGAGAGAGCACAGAGCTACATCATCACCCTTTCAGCACTACCTATGCCATCTTTCTTTCAGCATAAGGGTCTTGGTCCTACAGACATCTTCCCCTCCTCTGTAAACCTTGTTAAAACATAGCTTACCTCCAACAGGCATTAAGGCAGTACTTCATGTCCTCTTATTTTTTTAAAACAGTGCTGCCAGCCAAGCAAATATATCGCTTACAGACAGGAACACTAGCTGCTTCAACTCTGAACGTTAACATATTCCTATATTTTATTTTATTTTTTTAAGAAAAAAATAAATTGTCTGTATGTGCTTTTTTACAGTTCAGGAATAAGGTCATAATCTTGTTCTACATTAAGTCAGTGAATGAATCCCAGTGTCAACACCCATGAAGCAAAAATAATGTAAAAAGAGAAGCAAGCATACTTAATTGCTCGATACTGGTACTGTTCTGGAAGTATGTTTGTCAAAGCACTGCTGAAAACTGCTTCTGGTGTCAACTATTCCTTTAAGTAGTACAGTTTTCTTATGGGGAGCTAAATTAATGGGAATATCAGTTTAAACCACAGGGTGGTTATATTTTAATAGCTAGTAATATTCAAGGACAGCCTTTGTACCTTGGGGGAAATAAATAAATTCCATCTACAAAACTTTTTTCCCCTGCCATATAACTTCAAACAAGTCAACTTTTCAAGGCCCTATTATTATTTGTTACACAGTATGAGTACAGATCTTTCTCAGTCCAGCAAACAAAAGGAACAATTGGGAACATTTTAATAAGCCTGTAAATTCAGAAAGCAGTATGAAATTATGAAAAGTGTGTTGATGCCTCAAACACTTATATATGCATTATATTTAAAAAATGTCACCTATTTAAAAACATACGACTCTGAAAGAGAAAAAAAGCAGTGTAAGGAAACACATGATGGGTAACAGTAAGGGTCCAGCAATGCAAGCTCCCAGGTGGGGCTTATAAGTCTTCAACCAAGTAAAATCATCTTATTTCAGGCAGAGGGAGTAGCTGTTGGTTGTTTACTCGGAAATATAAGTGAGGTGCATTTCAAAGCAGAGTTAGCTGAGACTGAGATTTGCTCTGGTGCACAGAATAGAATTTTATAATGGTCATGACTTTGACAGTGGCTTTTACTTAAAAGAAGCCTATCTTTACAGAACTGTTGAACATTGAAATGACTTGGTAAACTCATGATACTCTCTCCAGCAATTTAATGTGCAACCAATCTGTGGCTGTTTTCCTTATACACAAGCTCTAATGAAGAAACATGCACCTCGTTTAGGAGAAGGGGGGAAACTCCACTCTGAACAACTGTCTTCCACAGTTTGCTTCTGGTCTTTTTAACGGTGCAACAGTACTTATTGAATGATAGGACAGAAATTCCTGAGTTTTACTCTCATTTCTTCTCACAAGTCTGAGATTACTAAAACCACTATAATTCACATTAGATTACCAGAAAAATAGCTCACCATCAACATACTCTGCTGCTCTGGAGTGGTAGGTTATTGCCCGTATCCTTGCCTCACAGTAATCCCAATTACTAAGTAAAGCTGCTGCAACCCAATACTCTACTCAACCCAGTGCTCAACTTGAAAGGAAGACATACAAGTAAAGAAGTCTCTCTTTTCCACTTTGAAATGTACCGTGCTCAAGATGAAAAGTCAAGGTCACTGCTTCCCAAAAGATGATGTTGATGACATTTTGCAATAAAACTGTGCATAGCATTCATACTTATCCACTCCTAGACGCAAAAGCTTTTAGGAAAAGAAAAGAAAACCAAAAAACAACTCAACCAAAAAACAACCAAATACTGCATGAGCAGAGAGTTTAGGTGATCCTGAATTTGCATTGTACTGTTAAAAGGAATTCTTAGGTTTTGCTGAAATAATGCTGCTGCACCAAGCACCCTGCAAGTCTTGATGCCAACCACTTTGTATGGCACAGCAGTTCCCACGGGTTCCTCACACAGACTAGTGAGTCTCAAGCCAGGATTAGTTCCAGAGTAAAAAGAGGGACCACATGTACTCCAAACCAAAGCCTAAGAGAGAAATTTCCAGCTACACTTTTCTTTCTTTCCCTTTCCTTGCCTTTCTTCAACCTAAGAACATTTTCCCACCAACTTATAGTACATGATCTACACACTCTCCAATCTATTTCTATCCCTTGGATTAAGAAACTAGTTTTCTGAATTCTCCTAGAAGAATTGGTAAAATGGCAAGATTGCTACATGTTTTGCAGTGGCACATTCCAGAACATTGCACTGCAAATCATATCAGAAAATATGTTGAACTGTACCTCATTTTCTAAAAAGAAATTAAATCTTTCTTCTGTCAGAGAACCACCAAGTTTCTTATATCCAGATTAATTGTATCTACTAACTTTAGATTTAATTTTCCAGACACAGGATGAGAAGATCAGCTACTTGGGAATTCTGTGTCTGTAAAAATAAAAGTCAAAATACAAGAAGGCTCAAAAAACACCTTTTTAGCAAATATAACATCAAGAGTAAAATATAGATACAAATAAAGTAATAAAAAAAAAGGAAAGAAATTTAATCTCTGCATAGTATTTCAACTGATTCTGAAGAGTGTTTTTCCATCTGACCAGAGAAGTATCCAACTGAAATCTTGTAAGAATTTTAATCATGAAAAACCTTATTTGCTATTACACAGAAGTTCTTTTACTGGTTTAGTAATGAGAAAAGTAGCAAATTTGTACCTCAGGTTGACACATCTTACAACACTAACATTATAGCAGGGAAAGAAAAAAGGACAATTACAAAATTGTCCCACTCCTCCTAATGTATTCTTGGATTTCATATTTTTCACTTGCATCAATAAAAACCGAGTTCCTCATTACAAGAAGATGACCTAAAGTTGTTTTTATTGCTAAAGGAATTCAAAGAATACAGCCATATGCAGTCTTTTCAATTCACGTTATTTCTTCAAATAGAGTCCAAGCAGATATTAAAAGTATTGTAGTTTTACATGGTTATTGAAGGTAAAATGATTTTTGAGCTTTCCATGTTTTAGCTGTAATCAGGTATTGATTTATGCAGAAAAATGTTGCATTTTGAAAAAAAAAAATCAAAAGTATCTTAGTGAGATGTGGCTTGGTCTTTATCCCTACATTTTTTAATTACTTTTCTTTCATATGTGATAGCTAAACTCCTTCAAGTCTTATCTTTAACTTTTTCTTTTTTTCAGTCAAGTACTAATCAGAACAAGAATCTTCATTATCTGTGACAATAATCAGTGACAAAACCCAATTATTTTCCAAGTAACTGTCAAGTCCACTTGTGTGGTTAGGTAACAATTTAATTTAATTGACAAAAAGATATGTTCTCTATTTTCAAGTTTCCTGTTACCATTGCTAACATACTAGTCTGCTACATGTTCTGCAATCTTGAATATTAAGCACAATATTTACTTTAGGTTGGAACTCCATACCATAAAAAAAAAATGTCGTTGAGTTGTACTTATATATAAACATTCTCCTTCAAGGTGCCTGAAATCACACTAGGTTATATAACACCCCTGGTTATCTATTTGTAATACAGAACTACAGATCAAGAATAGATAACAAAAAAAAAAAAAAGAAAAATTAGCATACAGACAAAACTCACATAAATTTTCATTTCCAATTTAAAGTCATACTATCTAAACTTTCTTTCCCCTTCGCCTCTACTTTTGAGCCCTGTTACTCCAATAATTTGTGGAATTATTTGCTACAACTCATGTGTTTGAGGTTTTCACATGCTATGTGAAACACAGCAGCCATCATAACAGAACTGTCCACATGCCTTGTGGATATGCAGCATATTCAATTTACACCATACATTTGCAGCTTCCAGCTGTATAATAATCTGCATCTGTGAACTCTTTGGCAATACATAACATGCAGATCATTTCACATCCAAAGGGCACTTGGAGAGGACATGACATTTAAGAGGCCAAGAAACCACTTCATTATGAGAATAGCTCAGAAGTTCTTCCAGTGTGCCTAGTCCAGCTGTCTAAGAAGCCCATCAAAAGCCAGATGTTAGAAAGTATCTTGGAAGAGCTTGCCATTTGCATCCTGTGATTGTCATCCAAGAATGAAAAAAGGTGGAGGAACCATCTGATAGGATAGAATAGCTGGCAATCCCTGCAGAGTTGTATCCTGATCAAATGATTTACAAGTGTGTATGAAGTAAGAGATGAATATTAATAGATAACTAATGATGGACAGCATATTTGTATCTAAATCTAAACACATATTAGCAAAGTAAACACACATTTGTTTTGTTGTTTGTTTGTTTTTTAATCTTGTCAATTAGTTACATATTTTTGCAATAACGTAAACCTAACTTGCTTATTATCACAGCTAAATTCTGAGGCATTATGAACACCTGGGATGGTAAGTGTGATGGGAAGAATTTATGTCTCATTTGCATTACTCTTGTGTTTTATTTTACATAATTAACAGGGTATTTTTCTTTCCCTTAAGCCTGGGGATACATATCTATACTGTTCACAAGATTGCTTAGCTGGTTTATAAGCAGGTAGTAAACAAGTAGTGAAACAGATTGACAACATACTTTCAAAATTCTAGACAATTTTTTGCTCAACTATCAGAAATAATACCTATAAATGTGTAAATGTATTTAAAAAGAGATTTGAACCATATTGTCTTCAGCTTTTGCGTACTTCATAAGATTTGCCGAAACCTAAAATAAGTGTATTTCTAGGGAACTGCAACTAAATTCTACAGTTCACAGATCTGAAATAAGCAATTTGCATAAACTTACTTTAAATTCATTAACTATAAGAACCTTGTCTTGGAGAATTTGTCTTGTTACAAGTTCTCAAAATATACATGGAGCTCAGATGAAGAGACAACCCAAAACCCATGCACTGTTCTTGAACCAGCATTTTCATCAATATTTTACTACTCGTTTCTAAAACAATCAGATAACTTTCCCTTTGAATTGTGACTTCAAAGCAAATGAAGTTTTGGATCTAAAAAAGTTTTCTGCTTATATACTTAATCTAATAAAAAGTAATATACAGGATCATTTACAAGTATTTTCCTACAAAGGATGACAATTTCTTTGGAATCTTTCTTGTTCCAAGCATCCCTGGGATGATCATTAAATACTGGCAGCTTAAAGACTACCTTGACATATTTATCAAATCTTACTCCAGTTCTGACAAGATAAGATGAAAGAACAGTGTTACTAGCCAGGCTCAAGAGTTATAGCAGTCTAAAATGCAGAGTACTTTACTCAATGACAGAATTTTTTTAGAACAGAATTTTTAGTGGGTTTTTTGTTCTTGTGGGTTTGTTTTTGGGGTCTTTTTTTTTCTTTTTTTCCTAAAGTAGGATAAGAAGTCATAAAACAACATAAGTAATGGAAAAGGACAGTGTTTTCTAAAGAGATAGCTGAAGAAGTCCAGAAGATATATAAACAAAATGAACATTTTAAAATGCATGGCAGAAGAAAAAAAAAGGCTCTCTAATTTTTGTACAGGAGTCAACACAAAACAGTTTATTTCTACATGCACTGTAATTGATGCAATTTGATTTCATATCCAGTGTTTTCTCTCTGCAACTCTCTGCTTTTCCTTCTCTTTGGTTATTTTTTAGCACACTTTCTAAAGTGAGTTTCTCCCCTGAGGATGCTCACACCAAACCCATGACCAACCCAGTTTTTGCCTAGCCCACCATTGTAAGGCAAGGTAGCAACAATACTTCCTTTTCCTTCAAAAAATTAAGTAGGATATAATATGTAAAGAACACTTTGAAGAGCAAAGCAAGCAGTTTTTGGTCTGAACCTGACTACTTCAAATTTCATGTTACATTTCAAAAGGAGAAACTAAATTATAATGTATAAAAAACCTGCAATAATGAAGTCTATATGTTCTTTCATTCTTCTTTTGCTCTTTGACTTACTTTCCCTTCCATCTCTGTAAACACAATTTCAGTCAACTTATGTTTTTTGTGAGTGCTGTAAGCACCCTTTAGCCTCTAAATAATTTCTTTTTTGTTTTCATATCTTTCCCTTCTGTCTTTCCGTGTTACCAAGATGTTCCCTGTCGCTTTTCCTTCTTCCCATTAGATCTTGGTTCTTTGAGCCATTTCTCTCTTTAGTAATTTCTTGATAGCCCTTTTGATAATCTTTTTTTCAGCAACAAGGAGCATTTGAACTCCTGCACCAGTGCCACAGTAGTTTGGAAGTTTAAGATGTTTAAAAGGTGTCTTAGGAATTCTTTTGTCACAGCTCATTTTGTTGATTTATACATTTAACTTCTGTATTCTGACTGGGACTTTTCACAGGGATTTTGAAGGACAGCGAAGGTGGAAGCAGAGGCAAGTAAACATCATGAAAACAGCAATCTCAAAATGAGAAAAAAAAAAAATATCGCTTTCATCCCCAGGCAGTTTTCACTGCCAGGTACCGTCAGAAGAGCAAGAAGTGGCTTGTAACTCAGTCAGGTCACAAAGATCCATCACCATTGTGTCCAACCGAACATGACCAGAGCTAAGACTTCCTTTGTCTTCAAGTAGGGAGTAGGACACTGAGAACGTGGACCTATTTCAAAAAGTTGCCCTAACAGTGCCAAGGAGAGAAAGATAAGGTAACGCATTACCTCTGCTCTAATTTACTTTTTCAGTGTATAGGCCAGAGTTATTTACTTCTGCATATGTCCCTTATAAAGTATAATAAGGACAGCATGAACCTGGTGATGAGGCACACTGTAAGTTGTGGACTACAAATATGAAAGCCTGTAAAGAAAAACCCTGGGAATCAGTGTTCATATAAGCATAGGAAAGAGAAAAGCAAGTCCAAGAACTATTAAATTTATTCAGGGATATTTACAGATTACTAATGTTTTCTAATGTAACACTTGAATAGAAACTAGATATGCTATTTGCTTTCATACACCTATTAAAAAAATGAAGAAAAAAAAATTAAAAAAAATCCAACTTTACTTGGAAAATTAATAATAAAGGCATCTGAGTTACAGGGAATATATCTACTTACTCAGATGATAATATGTTAAATCTTGACAAGATATTTAATTTTCCAAGAATTCTCATATATTCACAGAAGAATTTAGATATAGGAATTAGTATATTTGGCAAAGGAAAGGCTCTTCAGCAAAAGCAAAACATCCAAGTGGATCAGAAGAAACTACGAAGTGTCATTAAAATGCCTGAGGAGACTTCTTCCAAAGGAAGTTATAAGAGTCAGATGAGTCTGTCTGAAAAAAGAACTTGCGGAAGAATCAGAAAACAGTAGAAAGCTATGAACATCTAGCTGACAACTTTTTTGACAGTCTTCTCACATTTCTCTTCTTGTTTTAAGCCATGTCATCCACTACATGCAATTAAATCTCTCATAACAAATAGAAACAACCTTTTGCCAACCATATCTAGTGTAAGCAGCGAGGCAAATCCTGTGCAAAAAGTGCTCATTGTTCCCATTTATGTCCAGCACTAGTTCCAGGAAAAAAATGACATCCAAACACTTAAATTACAAAGTAACTAAATTAACACACTTTGAGAATATAAGAAGTGTATGTGAGAAATTTTGTTTTGACACAGCCAAGTCCACCTGATATCAATGGACTGAATTTTTTGCATTTAAAGCAGATTAAAGCACTTAACCAAAAGATACAAGTAACTAATTTCAGTTGAAAACGGATATACTGTTACTGATAATTTGATAGTCAGTTGATACTATTGCTGTGAATGATTTTATATAAATTAATTGATCTTTAATTCTTTGCATCAGTTTTTCAATCCATTTCAAATATTGTAGAAAGAAAACTTTATTCCCCCTGTACCTGTGTCAGTTGAACTTTGCAGGAAAAAGGCAGGACTGTAACTTGCTTTTTGAAGTGAGATCAACAGGCAAATGCCAGTTATAACAGATGACGGCAAATTATTGAAATGAACCTGAGAAATACACAGCACTGACACAGCTTGCCTTTGCACCAAGCCTGTACTCCACCACAGCAGCCATTAAATACTTTTCTCTTTTATTATTTTTCTCTTTTCATGCAGCACTCTCAGTTGGCACTCTCAGAGCTACGTGTCTGACGTCGACTTTCGCTAAGCATCTGACTCCACAAGTTGTGAGAAGCTCATTTCTGGGCTAGAAATGCCTTAGGCTGGTATGTTTAATCTTCTGCTTTCACTTCTGTGTGTTTCTTTTTGCTCCTACATACCAGCTGTACTGTTCTGATGTACTGTTATGTACAGAAGAATAAAAGGTGGTAGAAACTCCTTAGCACACAGGTTGAAAAATTTGAACAGAAGCAAAAAAAAGACTTCTGCCTCCTTTTGGTGCAGATTATATCTGTATTTCTGAGTAATCCTGTAGGGCAGAGATCAATTACTAATGATTATGAAAATACAGCTTGAGATACTGAAGTTAGAAAGATCTCTCTTTAATAATGGAACATTTTATTTTTTTTTAATCTTTTTAAAATAAAGTGGTAATTGGTAGTACTCAAGGTATTAACATTTTTATGAGCACTACAAAGCTTCAAAGGGTTTAATTCACTTTTGCTGGTACTATTCCATGTCTGGAACAAGTTTTCTGTCAGTTTTGTTTAACAGCAGCTTTACTATTAAATGGCTGCAGCAGTTACTCAAAATATGGAGGTTACATCTTTGTATCAGGAGAAACACGTTCACAGTATTTAACTAGTTTTTAACTTCACACATTCTATTCTAGACTTAACTGCAAAACGCTTCTGAATGATGCTTTAAATTGTGTGACTAATTTCACTTTTGTCAAATGGGGATTATAATGCATAAGCAATCTCTCTGGATGCCTACAGAAGAATTTGAACTACAGTTTATAATATAAAACATTAGACAATCTCTTGGTAATTTCCTTTCCCAATTTTTCTACCTCTCAAGAAAAAAAGATCCATCAGTTTTCCAATCTATTTCAGCACATAGCTGCGCAAACAGTTCTGTGGTAACACAGGAATGGATGACAGTCAGAAAATACCTGACTTCAGCATAGCTGGATATCTGTATTGTGAAATTCAAAAGTAATACTTCTTTGAAGTTGTCGGTGCTGCTGAGACCAAAGTATCCTTGCCTTTTTACACAACGTTACTGGAGACAAATGAATTATTCAGAGTTCTTAAAGTTCACCATCTACCTCTGCAGGAACGGAGACTGCACAGTTAGGAAACAAAGCAGGATCAGCTCACTCAGAAGATCTGTCCCCTGTTTGCTATAGAAGCAATTTTATTATTGGCACAGTTATTAACTATTGTTAATTGTTATTAACTATTGTTAATAACTCATATTGACACTGCAGAATCATCATATCCACAGAAGATGGAAATATCTAGGAAGTAGATAACAATTGTCTAATTAATGTTCACGATTAAATACAGAAGAGAATCCAGTTAAGAGTCCCAGGATGAGCCAGAAGCACCACCAGTTAGAAGAGAACTCTATGTTCATAAACTATAGATATATTTCACCAGGATTATTAAACACCTGACCTTAGGTGGGCTTCACCAGGAAAATTTCCATAAGAAGTATAATGGACAAGTTTTATAACTGGGAAAATAATTTCTGTATGATGATTCCCAGACCAATATAATGTAAACCAACTCTTCCTTTCAAATCAGAAGAAGCCAATTCTCTTTTTTAAATCAATAAACAACACCACATCTATGACTTTGCCACAAGGTATAAGAGTTTTTGAACCAAAATGTGAAGCACTGCATTTGATACAGTGTCATTTTGAAATTTAGAAAGACAGTATCTGAAGGCCATCATGAACATTTATTCTGAAAATTTACCAGGAATATTTCTCAAATTGCTAGTGAATCTGTTTTTTCGTGTCTTGGGCTGAACACTTTAACAACTGTTAGTGGACACTAAATGTAGTCTTGGGCCCATTGACCTGTAACAGCTGATTGAAATGTTGAATGCCATATGCATGCATGAAGAAAAGAAATCGCCATTTTGAGAAGAGTTTTAAAAGCTTTTCTTTGAGTTTCATTTACATAGATAATGACAAGTAAGCTTGATAGCAAAGAGAGTACAAAACCCCATCTACTCTTTGAAACTAATCTAACAGAATAAACTTACTTCAAAGTAATGCATTTTGTACACCGATACTTATGGTAGATTGCTGTGTTAAAAGATAGATTTTTGTGTCTTGTTATTGCCACAAGATTGGACTGCATGCATCACTTTCATGTGGAAGAATATTGCCAGGAATCACATTAAAAAGTATGTTAAAAGCTTGACACTACCTTAAATTCCATTGCCATTTTCTCTGTCTCTCTTTCATCATTTTAAAAGGACAGAAAGATAACAAAGTTACTACATCAGCAATGCTGTATATATACTTCTTCCCCCTCCCCCACCCTCCTCCACCAGAAATCTGTCAAGCCTTGCCTTAAATGGTTGCTTGTCAAATTTCTAGTCCCAGAATGACAGAATAATTTAGGCTGCAAAAGACCTCTAAGATCATCGAGTCCAACTGTTGACTGACCACCACCCTGTCAACTAGACCACCAAGTGCCACGTCATTTCTTGAACACCGCCAGGGATGGTACTCCACCACCACCTTGGGCAGTCCATTACAATGTTTAACAACCCCTTCTGTGAAGAAATTCCTTCTGATGTCCAAGCTGAACCTCCCCTGGCACAGCTTGAGACTGTGTCCTCTCACCCTGTCAGTAGGATGAGAGAAGGATGGGAAAAGAGGTCAACCCCCATCTGGCTACAATCTCCTTTAAGGTAGCTGTAGAAAGCGATAAGGTCACCCCTAAGACTCCTTTTCTCCAGGCTAAACAACCCTGGCTCCCTGAATATATGGATTCAAGTCCATATCTTACTCTTCGGATTTGAAACTAGCATAACTGTTACATCAGAGCAAGTAAAAAACTCGGTTTAAGAGCTGAACTGGTTCTTGGCTGCTTCTGAGTGTAACTATAGATGGAAAGTACTTCTGTACATCCCCTCAGTGTTCCAAAAAATCTTCTATATGCCTCTGGATTAAGCTTTTAAAAACATCAACCACATGGCTTGGTTAATATTTTCACAAAAAGCACAGTTGCTAAAGCAATTTTAATCTATCAAATTGTACTAGATACAAGTATTTATTAATGCAGTATTACCTTCAGAATAGCAAATTAATTGGCATACGTTACATAAGAAATAGAATGCATTCTAAATATCTATTTTTAATAACTTCTAACAGTTACAAAAATTGCAGTTCAGTGAATTCCCCTTGTTCTACTGGTTTATTTTACACAAAAATCTAATTAAAATTCAGTACTTTGCTGATTATTGTTGTATTCGATGATTATTTAACCTCTTTTAGCTCAAACTGAAATATAATATATAATATAGATGTAACTCATGCATAATCATATACTTAATACTTATTATTGGTAAGAAGAATGTCAGATCACAGAAATTTTTTTTGTAATGAGAAAACTATTCATTCTCATTTCTGGTGCACTTAAAAAAAAGGGGTATCTATGAAAATATAACACAGTTCCAATTAACTTTAGTGTCTTCTTTAAGGTTTTGCAAAATTAAACGTATTAACTTGCAAAATCAGTAAATTAGCTTGGATCATTAAAACAATTTGCTAAATTCCTCAAATCCAAAAATCATTATTAACAGCTATTTTGCACTTCAACTAAATTAAAATTTGGACATTCAGAGTTGCTGGCAACTTCTGTGTTGGCAAGGCTACACAAGCTGAATGTAGATCGAAAACAAAACAAAACAAAAAAAAAAGCACCAAGAGCTGCTTAGGTATTAAACAGAGAAAAACATTTAGTCACATGGCTACATCCTGGCAAAATCCTTTGAGCCTTTTGTTGAAGTACGACACACATTTCTGACAAACAAAATAAAATCTAGTCTGTTAAACATTTGTGTGTCAGCCATGCTCAGCAAAACATCTTTGACTGCAGCTATGTTAGTGAAATTTAAATTGTGCCATGTATCATTTCAATTAAATAAAGCATTGGAGAATAGCTAAACCTTTTTTTTATTGTCTTTGCCATCTTGACTGTTTGTCTGCTGGCTGTGCCAACAGCGAATAATGGGAGAGAAATTCCCTGTAAGGAAAAAACAAAAACTCAAACTCAAACCAATCTGAACAGTGTCCAGTTTCAATTTGCTGGCAGAAGGATGTGGGGAGACAGGGCTCTAAGCAAGAGGTGACAGAGAATAATTCCTTAAAACCAGATGGACAATGGAATTCTCATATTTAATAGGAATTGAAGGCTTTGTTTGAAAACACCTCATTATTTAGACATTTCTGTATGGGTAAAGAATTTACCAGCTCTATTATTCACACTTATCTCTGACTTTCTATGTAGTGATGGTTATATTTCAAGCTCTTACTGCTGCTCTAATATTTCTTCATGTGTAATTGTACTTCAAGGTTACATACGTATGAGAATGCAAAAATTCCTATTATTGATGAGAAAACTCCAAGACACAAAGAACATCACAAGAGTAATCTCAGCAATAAAAAAACCATTGTTATATAAAACGCTCCCTAAAACCAATTTTCCATTTTGTTAGAGCTGGGAAAAACCTGATGCTGTAAGAGGAAGTAAGACTCAAAAGCATCGTTTCCCCTCTGATTTTGTTTTGCTGTTTACACCCTTCCCCAAACTACTAAAGAGGGCACCTGCTCAATTACCCCTGGGCTGTCACTAGTTGTTCCGTGTTCCCCCTCCATGTCCGCCCAGTGCTCTGGTTTGGTTACACAAAAGGAAAGCCAGACAAGATCAGAAGAGATGTAAGCTTTGGGAACGGGTGCAAAAGTCAGTTATATATTTGAAAACACCTGACATACACAGACAAGTATGTGGGATTACCCCTTTGATAGGATATACGCTGTGCTCTCAGCATATCTCTGGACTGAAGAAGTATTTCTTTGAAATGACAGCTCTTTCTATTTTTCTGAACTTTAAATGAATCAAAGAGAATTCATATATTTCATATCAGTTCTTCTAAGGACACACATAGGATGTAAAGATATCATAAAAGTTACAGTATAAATCAGTTGTCATCATCTGGCATCTTTAATATTGGCATTGCTTTTCCAAAACAGAATAAACTGCTTGAGAATGACAGGTGATCTTCACTTATAGCATGATTTACACGTACTTTCTCCGTTCCTCTTTTCTCCCATTTTCACTCACTTTAGTTTTATTACCATTGGCCAGAAAGTGCACTCTAATAAAACTTAGCCAAACTGTGTTTTATGTTCAGCCCAACTTTTAGCAAAGCCACTAGGAGCCCCTGCAGAGAGCCAGTGGGGCAAAGAGGGTGACGGGTAAGAAACAGCAAATGAGGAGCCCCAAGATGTCAGACCATTTCTGCTGCTGCCACACCAGAGCAAAGTGAGCCCATGGTGAGTCGATACTGTTTAGTTTTTGATCTCTTTACAACAGTAACACCTCATTGTCACACCCACTACTGACTACACTGAATTAACATGAAAGGCTCTGCAGTATATATTGTATACTTACATCTAACAGCTAGATATGATATATACTCTTACATATAAAAAAGATCTTCACTCAGAAGGCAAAAAGACAGAATATAAATTTGTATTGACTTCATGGAAGTCAGTGAGTTTACATCATCTCAAGAGTTCAAAGGTAAGAGTTTGGAGTTCTGCCTGGGATCTTTTTGAGACTGAAATTCGCTCTGGATAATGTCAGACTAATGTAAATTCTGAGGACGCTCACTGAATAAATACATATAGAAACCCAACACAAACTGGAACCTATTTCAGGATCTTCCCACACTACCTATAGAGACACAAATGAAAATACTAGCAGGTTTGCAACATAAATTAAGGGGGTTTTGGAAATATCCTTTATCATGTCATATCTAAATGTCACCTTTAGTTCATATAAATGTCACCTAATTAGTTCATATAAATGCTTTTCGGGAAATTTCATCAGCCTTAAAATTTTAGAAAGGTCAGAATTGATAAGCAGAAGCACACATATTCTCTGCCCCCATTTACAATTATTCTGCAAAAATAGCGGACAGAGAATTTTGTCTTTGGTCTGTAACGTAAATGAGATAACCCTGAGACAATGTTTAAATAGATATGTGTTCTAGTCAGTCCTCTAGAGGTGAAATACACATTATTGCAACTAAATTTTTGAAAATAAAAAGTACCAAATGATCTTATACTCCTTATACACTCTTCTGCTTACTCAGTATCCTTCTCATCAGAAAAACAAAAAAATGTTGCCATAGCTTTTACATAGATTCTTCCTTTAAGTATTTTGACTTCTTTCTTTCCCAAATACATAGTATTTTTTTTCAAAATAAAGTAAAATTTAGACCATAGAAGCAAGTGACTTGCTGAATTTCATCTGCTTTTTCAAGTTCTTTTACTTACATTTAATATATTTAAGCACTTCAGGATTTACCTTTTTGCATTTTAAATCTGTAGTCTGAAAATAAGCCCAGACTGTGGAGTTGTACCCCAATAATGCATCCTTAGTAAATGCTGATAAAGAGGCCACAAAACATGACGACAAATATTTCTAATCCTAAATATATTATGTCAAACCTCCAATAAGAGGTTTTATAGTTTTTAATCCTCTATATATCAAAACTTAGATAAGAGGTTTTTTTGTCTGCAAATAGATACAGATTCTTCAAGACTGATTACAATTTTTATTTCTCTTACAACAAGGCTTGGAACAATTGCTCCTACAATTGGCTTTTATAGTAAATAAATCTAAAATTTTAAAACAATGGCAGTGAATAAAGGGAATAATGAAACATTTAAGAATTTCAAATTGTCTCATAATTTTTTGTTTGTTTCCAGAAAACAGCTCTCTGAAGGCCTAGAAATAAAGACTGAGAATCGTACAGATTTTTACAGCTTCAGAATATTTCCAAAGTGAAAGACTTCATAATGGGACATTCTTAATATTAACATAAGATTAATCCATCAATCAAAAAAAAAAAAATCCATAAGAGTCCTTTTGCTTTCCATACCAAAATCAATTCTGACAGTCATTTATCAAAGAGTAGATTGGTTGGACAGAGAAAAAAGCTAATTCTGCTTTCTGCTACATTAGCATAAAAAAATATTGTCAAGCATTATAAAAAAAAAACCAAACACAACAAACCACAAATCACAGGCAAGTAAGTCTAGATTAATATTATTGTTTGTTTGGTTTGGATTTCCCCCCCCTTTCCTTTTTATCTGCTTTGTTTTTTTAATCTCTATTTCATATGCTGATAACCACCTAGAAACACTGAATATGTGCTGCATTTGACTTTGGACTTATTTCAGGCCCAAATCTAATACTGCAGATGCATACTAACTGTTTTCTGCTTCATCGCTCAGTGGAGAGATTCAGTCAGAAGTGTAACATTTTGAAAAAGAGGTTACAATGCATGAAATATAGAGAATCTCCAAGTCTTTTACTTATTATTTTGGCTTCTAAACTGCGTTTTTCTTTCAGTTTAGTTTCACCACCTGTCTACTTTGCATGCATCAAGATGGCTTCGCAGCATCAACAAAACTGCAGATGAGATTTGCTCCAAAGGTGCACTACTGAACTTAACTAAAACTCCCAGTAGTCCAACAGCCACTGAAACGACACAGTTCATTTCTGTCAACCACCTTACTCCTACAATTATTCTTCTGTAGGAAAATGTAAACAAGATATCTGTATGCATAGTAGAATTTACTATAATAGACTGTGTTACATTTAATATTTGCTTTTGACTCTGTTGAACTGCAGTGTCAGTTATGTGACTATACGAATAATTTATATTTGTATAAACTCACCCACTGAAAGCTACTTGAGGAACAATGGGAAAAGACCAATATCCACTTCAATGGAAGACAGTTCGACTGAAACGAGATCTCCTTTTTGGCAAGGCAGCACATTTACATTCTAAGTCTTCTTTACTTATTTCTAAAACTTGGAAGAAAAAACCGAAGAAAATATTTTAAACTAAAAAGATAGAATCTCCGTGTCTTTATTTTAGTGGTGTGCATTTTTTGACCAAAAACTGATCATGCACCTAAGCAGGAACACCTTCCACTAGACCAGGTTGCTCAGAGCTCTATTCGTCCCAGCCTTGAGCACTTCCAGGAATGGTGCATCCACAATTTCTCTGGGCAACCTGTTCAAGTGCCTCACCACCCTCACAGTAAAGAATTTCTTTCTGATACCTTATCTAAACCTGCCCACTTTCAGTTTAAAGCCATTCCTCATTACCCTGTCACTTCATGCCCTTGTAAAAAGTCTCTTTCCAGATTTCTTGCAGGCCCCCTTTAGGTACTGGAAGGCTGCAATTAGGTCACCCCTATCTTCCAGGCTGAATAATCTCAATTCTCCCACACTTTCCTCATAGGAGAGGTGCTCCATCTCTCTAATCAACTTGGTGGCCCTTTTCTGGACTCACTCCAATGGGCCAATGTCCTTCCTTTGCTGGGGACCCCAGAGTTGGATGCAGCACTCCAGGTGGGGTTTCAGGAGAGGTGTAGTGGGGGAGAATCACCTTCTCTGACCTTCTGGTCACTCTGCTTTTGATGCAGCCCAGAATATGCTTGGCTCTCTGGGATGCAAGCACATACTGCAGATGCATATTCAACAGCACCACCAATTTTGGAAGTGGCAAGTTCTGCTGAATGTGCAAGATCAAATTGTCTCTAGAGTCCAAAGAAGGTGGTTGTAAAAACAGCCTGATACCCCTTGCCAGATGCCAATGCTTAACATGTTCAATATGAGCAAACAGGTTGAATATGTTAAACATATGTTTAAAGAGTCTTAAATCTCTGTTCTTTTTTTTCTGTTCGTGCACAAGCTTCTGTTCTGACAAGCTTAGCTGAACACTGAAGTGATATAATTGCTGTGATAGGCTAAAATGCAGTGAGCAGCCTTGGTTCAGGCCAGGAAGTCCAGGGAAAAGTGACCAAACTATATTAAAATCAGCTCAGGCACGGGAGAGGTTTAGAAGCATAAAAGCTAAAGTATACTCTTCTGTAACTGATATACTGTTCACAATATTTCAGTTATCTATATGAAAAGCAAAATTTGAAGACAGACACCCCCTTTCTATCTCCTCATCCTTTCACATGTTTTTCCAAAGGGTTAGGCCATTTGGGAGAATAATTTAGAAGAACCATTAGAGAGACTAAAAGAAAAATAATCTGATACCAATACTGGCATTTCTTGTTTTTGAGAGAGAATACATTCTTATAAAATTACTACACATACATAAGGAAAAGAAAATTTTAACTTTTGAATGTCAAGAATACATTTTTGGGTTTTTTTCTACTTTCGTATGTCATTAATATAAATGGGGGGTAGCTACACATAAAGATGGTCAATTCCCACATGCAATCAAACCAGCTACATGAAAAACACCAATGTGATTTCTCATATAGAAAGATGATTCTAATACAACACTGAATTTTCTACCTCCATATATTTTTCTTATGTGAGGCACAAGAGGAGCTGAGTGTAACTGATTAGCAAATGAGATAGGTCAAAAAGCCTAGCCTATTCTTTAAGCTGAGAAAAGGAAGAGACATAAGTCCTTGCTTTTGTTTTACAACCACCTGAACAGGAATACAAGACCCATACTTTTAACTGTTCTTTCACTTTCTTTTTAATAATCTCCTGACACAAAGTCACTTTTTAACATAAAGACATATTATATCATTATAATATAAAGATTATAAATTATATAAATAGAACCTTGTAAATTGTATTTATTAAAAGAAGTATAAAGCTATAATATATAATATTATAAAAATATAAACCTTATATTTATATATAAAGTAAAACTAATACCTATACAAATGGAGCAGAATATTGAAGAAAAGGTTGCATGTTTATATGGCAAATTCTTGCAGTTTTCACTGGTTGCTAAAAAAAATTCAGACTAATGTATGGGAGGTTTTTTGGGTTTGTTTGTTTTAAGATTTACATGGATACAAGTAATGGCTTGCTACTACTGAGTAATTATTGTAATGTTATAAGAAAAACTGAGGGTAAATTTTGCATGCAACTATTTCTAGTTATTTATTATATATCTAAGTATATTTTCTATAGAATATGTAAACGAATGCATATAAATATAAATGCTAATATAATTTTACAATTTAAGTAAAAGCTCTACATGAATTCAGCATAAAACAAAACAACAACAACAAAAAAAACCCCAACCAACTAAAAATCACTTAAAAAGTTTTCTATAAAAAAGGACATGGAAGTGCACATGAAAAAAGGAAGCATTCGTAGCAGGACCAAACATAAGAAAAACCAAGGCAACCCCTCTGCAGTGCAGAATAGCATTTCTGCAAATGAGAAAATGTTGCACTACGCCACAGGTCACATGGGCTGATGAAAGTCAAAGGCTCTGTGATGACACACACTACAAGCAGCAGATGAAGCTTCAAAAGCTCTGTAAAATGTCTAGATAAGAGCAGTTGTTCTGGTAAGCAATCCCNCTTTGCCCTGGCATAAATAACTGTGCAATCTAACAGTACAATCTGCTCTTTCATCTGCCCTAACCATCTGTCCCACTCTTGCATCACTGTGATAGGCACCTCAGCAACAGTGAGTGAGATAGGGGAATTTTATCAGACAGAAGTGGAGAACAATATGAACAGCAAAACAGAATTTTAAAAGGAATCTAATGAAAGGTCAGAGAAAAAAAAAACTCTGCAGGTTCTTTTGCTGATTGTACATACTACTCCACAGTTAGAAGATCCATTCCTGAAAACAACCCCAACATATTTTAAAGTAAATGTTTATGCTGACACAAGGAAAGCCTTTTTCTAATCCATTATAACTTCGTATTTAATAGAAATCACTGTTCTTTTAGTGAACAGACATTAATTTTCCAGATAAAAACAATCAAAATAGTCAATTTTAATAGAAATATAAGATGAGTAATACAGAACAAATTTTTCTTCCAGGGAAAAATCACCAAACAATATTAGTCACTATGTTGAGAAGCAAAGACTTTCAAAATGCCTCAATGAAGTAATTTTCAGATACTAAAATTATAAGGCAAATTACTCACTACATCTTATTAGTAAAACTCATGGAAAAATACTCAATAAGTATATAGTCACATCAGATGATGTTTTAATAAAGTGAAAAAGCTCTCAATTTAACACAGTGTGTTAAGTTAGTGGGGATACCACTGCAAAGAGCAACTTAAATACACAAAAGAAGGTGGTAGCCCCTCCCTGAACAGATTAAATGAAGTTTAAGTATCAAGCCTCTTTCCAACCAATCAACTTTAAACTTTTAGTCAAAACACCCTATAAACTGCAAATGGAAGTTGCCACATTGTTACTTATAGCTAACAAGTACAGGGAAATTTCATTTCAGTTGGAGACAAATACAAACTCCTCCATAATTCCTTGAATACCAAATACAGTACTTATGCTTTCTTCACAAATTACCACTGTAGATCTCAATTTCATTAATTCAAATTGCACTGGTAATACATACAATATCCTTGCAGGGTGAGAACATGGGCAAAGATGTAGCCAAGGAGATGAGCAATGGGTAGGTTTTCTTAAAAACTTTATAGACCTTTGTTAAAATTATTTCTGATGGCATAAACAAATGCTACTTCTAGTTGATTTTCATTTGTGCTACACTGCATCACTACTGCTGCTATGTTTCTTTTTCTCATGGACTCTTCTACCTCTTGCTTCTTCTCCTGCTGCTCTCTTTGCCTTTTTTTCTGCCTTCTGGGCATTATTTTTTGTTTTATTATCTTACCACCCTTCCTCCAAGCTCATTAAAGCCTAGAGACAAAGCAGATAGCTACTTCAGAGACCATGTGAAAAATAGAAATAAAAATGATCTTTCTTCTCTAGCTTCTGTTGACACAAGGTTTACAGAAGGATACAGGTCTTCAAAACCCCTGGGACAAGTCACTCACAGGACAGCAAGAATAAAGCCAGCCAATGGCCATAAGTGCTATGTACCCACATACATACATATGGACCACAGCAAGATATAAGATGGGGTGGCAGTTACTAGATTAAAGTTAACTTGCTTCGCTACATTGAAGTTAGGGACACAAAAGACATTGCTGCTTTGACCATGCAGCAATTGCTCTTGTGCTTGAAAATTAGTTCTGCCTCTACAGGTTTTGCCATGTTTCCTCAGCACTTGGTATATACAAATTACTGCTAAGAAGCATCTTCTGGGTCATGAAGGGCCAAAATCCTTGAAGCTCACAGCAAACCCACAGCACTGTATCTGACTTTTCTAAGCTGCAAAATACACAAATGCTGGCAATTATCCATCTATTTTCTCCCTGTATTTCCCTCTGGCCATTCGCTAAGTGGACAGATGGATGCTGTTCAATAGCTCACTTACCCTCTGTCATTACACCCATAGAATAGATTATGGGTACACAGTACTAATGAGACCCTCGGAAGAAAATATTAAATGTCAGTCACCCTTGGAAACACATAGCAAATTAAAACTAATTTCATGTGTACACCACAGAATTACAAATTGATTTTGACATGACCAGAGTAAGATAAAAAGCCTGTAACAGAAAGCAGGAGGATCTGGACTTCATAATTAAATAAAACACAGATGTACGTTAGAAAAAATAACCCAACTTGGTGACTCAGCTACATCTCATGGGTACTATTACGGTGAATGAAGGCAGCTCCTGGATCAGTACAAAGTTCTTACTCAGATGAGCTCCCAAATCAAATTACAAATCAGAACAAAAGGGAGGCACCTCAGAATAGCCCATAGCTTGATGACCACAACTAACACTAATACTACAGTGAGGTGTTTTGATTTTACTACATCCTTTTATATTTACCTTTCTCTTCCCTGATATAGCAGAAGGTCAGAATGATGCTCCAAAGGGCCATGGCAGACCTCAATGATCAGGATGGTATCTACATTCGATACCGTACTGATGGAAGCCTTTTCAACCTAAGGCGACTGAAGGCCCACACCAAGACCTAAAACCATCTTGTCCAGGAGGTGCTTTATGCTGATGACACCGCCCTTGTTGCCCACACAGAAGCAGCTCTGCAGCATTTAACATCGTGCTT